>NW_024871009.1:600000-804422 GCF_019054845.1 Dipodomys spectabilis | reverse complement strand
TGGCGCTATTATAAGTGGAGTTGTTTCCTAATTTCAACCACACTTTCCTCATTGTTGGCATTCAGAAAACCCATTGATTTTTGGGGGTAAAATTTATACCCTGCTACTTTGCCAAAGTTTTGAATCAGCTTGATTTATTTAGGAGTGGAGTCTATCGGATTCTTTAAATACAAGATCATGTCATCTGCAAAGAGGGAGAGTTTTATTTCTTTTTCCCCTATTTGGATCCCCTTTATGTCTGCATGTTGACTTATTGCTGTAGCTAGGCATTCTAATACTAGAATGAAGAGAAGTGGAGAGAGTGGACATCCTTGACTTGTTCCTGAGTTAAGAGGAAATGGCTTTAGTTTTTCAACATTAATTATAATGCTGGCTGTAGGTTTGTCATATACAGCCTTTATTGTATTGAGGAATGTTCCATGGATTCTTAATTTTTCCAAAACCTTCATCATAAAGGGGTGTTGGATCTTGTCGAATGCTTTTTCTGCATCTATTGAGATAACCATGTGATTCTTATTCTTGCTCCTGTTGATTTGATGAATAATATTAAGTGATTTGCATATATTGAACCAACTTTGCATCCCTGAAATGAACCTTGTTTGATCGTGGTGTATGTTTTTTTGGATGAATTGTTGAGGTCGATTGGCCAAAATTTTGTTGAGAAGTTTTGCATCAATGTTCATCAAAGAAATGGGTCTATAGTTCTCTTTCTTTGATGAGTCCCTGCCTGGTTTTAGGATGAGGGTTATGATGGCTTCATAGAATGAGTTCGATAGTGAACTTTCTCTTTCAATTTATTGAAGAGTTGGAGGAGTATTGGTGTGATCTCTGCTTTGAAGACCTTGTAAAATTCTGCTGTAAAACCGTCTGGTCTTGGACTTTTCTTACCTGGGAGGTCTCTTATTGCAGTTTCTATTTCAATGCTTGATATGGGCCTGTTAAGATGGTTTAACTCATCTTGGTTTAGTTTTAGCATGTCAATATTTGCTAGGAAAACATACATTTCTGTCAAGTTCTCAAACTTATTAGCATAAAGTTTTGAGAAGTATTCCCTTATAATGTTCTGAATCTTGGTTGTTTCCTTGCTGATGTTTCCATTCTCATCTCTGAGTTTATTTATTTGGGTGTGGTCTCTTCTTTTTCAGATAAGATTCGCTAAGGTTCTGTCAATTTTGTTAATTTTTTCGAAGAACCAACTCTGTTTTGTCGATTCTTTCTATTGTTTTTTTTTTAGATACTAATTCATTTAATTCTGATTTAATTTTAATTATTTCTTTCCATCTACTGGATTGTGGTTTATCTTGCCACTCTTTTTCAAGGAGGTTTAGATGTGGCATTAAATTGTTCGTCTCAGAACTCTCCAATTTGTTGATCTAGGAACTCAGAGCAATAAACTTGCCTCTGAGTACTGCCTTTGCTGTGTCCCAGAGAAGCTGGTAATTCCTGTGTTCATTTTTGTTGAATAGCATGAACATTTGAATTTCCGTTCTAATCTCTTCCATGACCCACTCAAGGTTCAGCAGTCGGTTGTTCAGGCTCCATGTGTTACCGGACTTTCTTTGGTGGCTTTTGTTGTTGAGTTCTAATTTTGTTCCCTTTTGCTCAGAGAGAATTCAAGGTATAACTTCAATGATGCTGAATTCAGAAAAGTTTGCTTTGTGTCCTAAAATGTGGTCTATTTTAGAAAATGTTCCAGGTGCTGCTGAGAAAAATGTGAATTCTGATGCTGCTGGGTGAAATGCTCGGTAGATGTCTGTTAAATCTAGTTGAACTTTGCAGCTGTTTAGATCTGCTGTTTCTCTGTTGAGTTTTTTCCAAGTTGATCTATCTAGTGGGGAGAGTGGTGTGTTAAAATCCTCAACAATTAAGGTCTTTGGATCTACTGTGGGATTTGAGGGAAAGTAGTGTTACTTGGATAAATTTGGGTGCTCCATTTGTTGGCGAATAGACATTTAGAATTGTAATATCCTCCTGAAGGAGAGATCCCTTAATTAGTTTGTAGCTACCTTCTTTATCTCTTCTCACGAATTTTAATTTGAAGTCTATTTTATCTGATATTAGGATTGCAACTCCCGCCTGTTTATGGGGGCCATTTGCTTGGTTGATTTTGTTCCAGCCTTTAACATTGGAAATGTGTTTGTTTTTCTGGGCAAGATGTGACTCCTGATGGCAGAAGAGAGAAGGGTCTTGTTTTTTAATCCACCTAGACAGTCTATGTTGCTTAATTGGAGAGTTAAGTCCGTTAACATTAAGAGATAGGACTGAGAGGTATTTGGGAGTTCCTGCCATGTTATCCACCTTCTTGGGGGATGCGAAACTAGGTTCTTCCTATGGTTCTTGGATTCTCAGTTTGGGTGCAGTTTCTCGGCCTTTATTTTCGTCTTGTTGGTTTTCTATGTGTAGGACATCTTTAAGAAACTTTTGTAGGGCTGGTTTGGTGGAGATGTATTGTTTCAATTTTTGTTTGCTATAGAAGTTTTTTATTCGGCCTTCAGTTATGAAGGAGAGTTTAGCTGGGTACAGTATTCTTGGTTGATAGTTGTTTGTTTTTAGGGCATGGCATACATCATTCCTGGCTCTTCTTTCTTTGATTGTCTCTGCTGAGAAATCTGAGGTGATTCTAATTGGTTTCCCTTTATAGTTGATTAATCTTTTCTCCTTGACAGCTTTAAGGATCTTTTCCTTGGTCTGAGTTGATCCTGTGTGGATTATAATTTGACTGTGGGATGTCCTATTCTGGTCTGGTCTATTTGGGGTTCTAAAAGCTTCTTGTATCTGAATAGGCCTATCTTTTTGCATGTTTGGGAAGTTGTCTGCTAGGATTCTGTTAAACAAATTTCCTTGACCATTAACTTCTGTTTCTAGGTGCTCCTCTACACCCATTATCCTTAGATTATACCTTCTGATGGTGTCTTGCAAGTGTTGGATAGATCTATCATATTGCTTGAACTTGTGTTGGATAGTTCTAAGTTCTTTCTCTATAATATATAAGCTGTCTTCAACCCTGAGATTCGATCTACTGCATGGTCTACCCTGCTGTCAACACTTTCTACTTTGTTTTTTATCTCTTTTCCTTCTAATTGGTCAGCTTTGATGGCTTCAAAATCTTTGTTGAAGCTTTGTTTTAGATCTTGTATGAACTTCTTTACTTCCTTAATTTGGTGTTCTGTGTTTATTCTCAAATCACTTAGTTGATTGGTTATGGAATCCTTGGACTCCCATTCCTTCTGTTGGGTTCCATTCAGCATTCCCATTGTGGTCTCCCTTTCTTCCTTCAGCTCTTTGTTAATGGTTTCCATGAATGCCTTTAGTGATCTTTTTGTATTCTCTTCCTGATCTCTCAATTCCTGTATTACTCTTTGGTTAGCTTTCTCTCGTTCATGGGATTCCTGTAGTTCTTTTTGAGTGTTCTCAGCCTGCTCACTTCATTCCTGCCTTTCTCTTTGAGTGTTCTCAAGCTGCTCAAGCAAATCCTGTATCAGTTTTTGAGTAGCTTTCTCATGCTTAAGATATTCCTGCATAAACTTTTGGATTGCCTCCTCTCTCTATCACACTCATACAGAGTCCTTTGTATGCTTTCAATCTTTTCATTTATTATGTTTGCCAGCAGTGTTTGTAGAGCTATTTGGGAACTCTCCTCTGGATTTTTCATTATCTGTTCTGTCCCCTGATTTTCAAAATTGGGAATTGAGATACCCGGATATGCCATTTTTCTTGTGTTTTTCCGGCTTACTCTGCCCATTTGAGATGAAAATAGCACCAGTTTTGTGCTAGAACACTATCTTAAGGCAAGCATCAAACAAAGTCTGAATTTGCACAGTCAATGGACTACAGATACAATCTTGTTCAACAGATACATCTATTCAACATCAAACAACTGTTTGTTAATTGACAACGAACCACAAAGAAGAATTTGGAAAACCAGAAATTATTAGGGTTAGGGAGAGATGTGGGTAAAAAATAGGAATAGATTGATGTAGGAAGGCACAGGGAGAGGTAAATAAGTCCTAATCTCAAAGCAGAAAATAGGTTGCGTAGAATGAAAGTAGAGAGACAGAAAAAAAGAAGAAAGGGAAAAGGAAAAGAAAAGAGACCAGAAAAAATTAGAAAAGTAAAAATTAATAATATCATGCAGAATTAAAAACAATCTATTTAGTGAAGAACATGAATATATTGAGAGAAGGGGAGTTATATAAAGGAGATGTGAAAAATTTAAAAATAAAAATGCTTAAAATATTATATACTTATAAAGGGGTAGTAATGCTACTATGGAATTTAAGTCTCAGAGGTTTTGAATTGAGCAATAAATTTGTGGATTCAGTGTGTACACAATGGGGGATAGGGTCTAATAGTCAACTACGGGTTTATCTGAGGATGTGCATGACAACAATTAAGTCACATAAAGAAGAACGAAAGAGAGGAAAACGTGAAAAGGATAAGAAAGGAAGAAAAAAAGATCAGAAGTTCAGTAGAGCTAAGCAAAAAACAGAAAGATAATTTAAAAAGAAAAAAAGAGAAAGAAAACAAACAAAAAAAAGAAAGAAAAACACACTCTCAAGTATCCCTAAAATAAAAATTTTAAGAGGAAAAAAAAAAGTTACTGGAAAACAATTTTTTTTCCTAAAAAGGCAAAAATTAAAGATTAAAAAGAGTTTTAGAAAAGAAAAAAAAATTTTTTTAATATAGGGTACCAAAAAAGAAGAAGAAGAAGAAGAAGGAGAAGAAGGAGAAGAAGGAGCAGAAGGAGCAGAAGGAGAAGAAGGAGCAGAAGGAGCAGAAGGAGCAGAAGGAGAAAGAAGAAGAAGAAGAAGAAGAAGAAGAAGAAGGAGGAGGAGGAGGAGGAGGAGGAGGAGGAGGAGGAGGAGGAGGAGGAGGAGGAGGAGGAGGAGGAGGAAGAGGAGGAGGAGGAGGAGGAGGAGGAGGAGGAGGAGGAGGAGGAGGAGGAGGAGGAGGAGGAGGAGGAGGAGGAGGAGGAAGAAGAAGAAGAAGAAGAAGAAGAAGAAGAAGAAGAAGAAGAAGAAGAAGAAGAAGAAGAAGAAGAAGAAGAAGAAGAAGAAGAAGAAGGAAAGAAGAAAGTTCTTTGATTTTTTTGGGAGTGGTGGGAAAAATCCTGTATCTCCCTTGTGTCCATAACCAGCCTCTTGTTGGAGTCTCTGGTCTGCTTGTGGTCCTGTGGCTTGGTTGGTTTCTTAAAACAGTTTGTTCAAACAGGCACAAAAATGCTCTGCTTTACCCAGGATTTTGCGATCCTCCTCCCAGGCTAGTTCAATGGGAGGCAGATCTGCTTTGAGTATCACAAAATAGGGAGATGCAGTGATGAGGCTAGGTTCTGGGTAGAGTTGAGGCCTTTCAACAAACAGTAGCTTTTCCTGGGGGCTCATTTATGAAAAACTCACAGAGCCCAGCCTGGAGACATTCTCAGGGCTTCTGTTTACTGATTTTCAATTGATTGTTGAGGCTACTAGAGGGAGGGGCAGCTTCTGGCTCTGATTACCCAGTGAAGAAACCCACTCCTAGGGCTGGCGCCCGAGCTGCGTGCCTTTTCCCTGGGTGGAGCTGAGTCTGGCAGGTCATGCCTCCATTAAGTTCTTGTGACCTGCTAAATGACTCGTTTTATTCCAAGGCTTGATTTGGAGCTAGCAGCTCCACCGAGCTTTGTTGGTATCCCAGATGGAGATCTCCAGTACTGGGGGGGGAGGGGTGCCCATCCCTCCTCTGCTCCCTTAGAAGGAGTGAGGACATCAGGCTTCTACTCACACCGATTCTTGGTTCCTGGGTTTTCTCTGGTCTGTGAACTGCAGGATGAAGATGTCTGCTCCTTGTCAGTTCTTGCTGGTGTTGATTGGAATCTGTGCACCCGCTGCATCTGGCTCCTTCGTCCCGGACTCTCTGTGGCTTAGGTATGGTGCCTGCAGTTGCTGCTGCCACCGCTGCCGCTGCCTCGGCGGCTGCTGGGAAGAGCTCAGATCTGTCTCCTTGCCTGGATTTTCCCTCTCTGGCCTGACTCTCTGACCTGGGATGGCACACTTTGTGTGATTCTCTGGCTTAGGTCTGTTCACTGGAACTCTAAAACTGCTTTCTATGCGAGAGCTTGTTTAGACTCCAGTTTCTCCTCTGCCATCTTCCTGGAACTCCAACAACATATTTCTTCAATGAAATATAACTTAAAAAATTTGTCCCTGAAAGCAATTAATCCTGATTAAAACATTTTCATCTACTAGAATTCCTAAATGCCAGAGTGCAGCTCCTGAAGTAGTTGTGGCACTATCACTTTTTGTATATTCTGCTTATAATCTTCTCTTTTCAAGAGCATTTGATTGTTATTATTTTGGAATTATGGTTAATATGTATTTGACTGCTATTTTTAAAGAATGCATTACCCAATACTGGATCTCTTTTTCTAACTTTTGGTCTATTCTATTTCTGAAAGAAACACAGCCATTTGAATTACATTAACTGCTTATTGAATTTGAATCAGCCTGGAGAGGAAAAGAAGAAAAAATATGTCTCTGGAGGTATGTCGAGGTAAAAATGTATCTACAAGCTATTTATCTTAAAATCATCTATTTTTCATTATGTTTAGATTCTGATAAAATTTAGCCACTCAACTCACACAATGTAAATGCAGTCCTATTTCATGCCTTCCAAAAGCAAACAACAAATTACTATTTATTTTAAAATTATTTTTAATTTTTAAAATTATCATTTATTTTAAAAACTGTATTTTTAAAAAGTTAGCCAAGGCAAATGGTTCCACTAGCTATTTAGAGTCATGTTTAGAGTCTATGGTGAAATCCAGAAAGGGAAAAAACATCATGTTTTCATTCATCCTTGAGCCCTCTGATTTACTTCATCTACTTCTGAAAGAGTAAAATTCTGGCTTTGAAGCCTTTTGCTTCATACCCACAATGTGTCACTCTTCCATTATTAATAGGAGAAATTGGAGAAAAGAGAATCCACACTAGAAAAAGAAGAAGAAGAAAAGAGAAGGAGAAATCTAGATTTTTTTCTTCCTCATCTCAATCACAAGGTCTGGATAAAAATTGTAGATATTAGATACAGTGCTCTAGAGTGATTAAACACATCTATAGAAATAGATAATGCCACAAGTGGTCACATGGAGAATGCTTATTTATAAAAAAAATTGTAATATCTTCCAATAAGAAATGTTATCAATTTGTTTAGTTCTTGTTTAGGATTTGTTAAATTCTGGTGTGCGCTAGTCAGCTATCATAAAGGTATAAAAGAATGGTAAGAAACTAGCATCTTAATATCATATTCTAATATTAGCTTAGTTCTGCCTGTGTTATGTGTATGAGGCTGTATTTGAGTTTTGTCTCAATTTCACATGCTATACTCTTCCAACACATAAGTTGAAAGAAGACTCCTTCTGGAAATATGCTATTTTTATAGCTAAGGGGAAAAAAGACACAGGTAATGAGATAGAAACCTTCCCCTAGAAATAGCCTTTCACCACTTCCGGTTCAATTTGTAAGCAGAAGTAAGTCAAATGACCCATCTTGACACTGCAGAGTAGAGGTAAATCTCACCTACAGGAAACTGATTCAGGACATAGAGTAATATGCCAAGATATGCAACACTTGAGATAAAGAGGAAAAAAAGAGAACCATAATACAATCAATCATACTTGCCATCACATTAGGTAACTTATTTTCTAAAACTACTGAGATCTTCAAATAGTGTATTTTAAGTTTGGTTGTTACAGAAATTAGAGAACATTTTGATACTGAGACAGCATAAAATCTCAGAGAAAGTTAGAGTAATAATTTCAATACTACCTTTTGTTCTCCAAGAAAAGAAACCATTTTACAGACAATAATTTATAATTTCTTACCTAGTATCTTTTTTTTCCAGAAATGGATTTTGTTAATATTTGTGATTATCCACCAGAATAAATGTCTTCATTGTTCTGCATCTTGTGCAAACAGCAAGTCAATTAGATGTAAGTGGGAGTTCATCAATAGCACTTTTTAAAAATGCAAAAAATGTGGACAGAGAGCCAATATACATATTTTTCCACCTTCACCTACAACATCCTCTTTCTTCCTTCCTAGGAAACACACACAATCAATAAAAAGGTGTAGATATATGGTTCTTGACCTGGAAAGTGGAAGCAGAATGTTTTGGATGTCGGGGATGACAGTTAATAGTGTTTTACATAATAATATCACATACAACAACCCTAAGAGTCCTGCAGGTCTTAACACTACTTCCTTAGTGATGTGATAGGAATATCAGCCTTACTGGACTTAATATTGTTTTCCACTTCCTTTTCTACCACCTGGCCTAAATTGTAATACATATTAACAGAATGAAAAAGTAATGCCATCTTAAGAAATTCCAATTGTAACAAGACATGATGAAAAAAGAACTTTACAACTTTGGCTGTGGGGGCGGGATGGGTGGGCAGGGATGGTAAGGGGAAACAAAGGAGGAGGCAAAAACGCTTGATAAGAAATGTACTCATTACCTTGCTCATGTAATTATAACTCCTCTGTACTGTATTTTCACACAAAAAATTATTATTAATATAAAAAAAGAAAGTCATTTAGTGCTTTGGGAATGTGGTTTCACGGAACAGTTATTGCTTAGCACGCATGAAAATGTGGGTTCAATTACTCAGTACCACATAAACAGAAAAAGAAACACTGGAAGTGGTGTTTTGCCTAAAGTGGTAGAGTGCTAGCCTTGATGAAAAAAAAAAAAAGAAGCTCAGGAACAGTTCCCTGGCCCTGAGTTCAAGCCCTAGGACTGGCAAAAGAGTCATTTAGCTAGGAAATGCAAAATAAAGAACCCATAGTTGGAATATACGATTGCTCCTTCGAACTGATACATATCAATAGTCCTTAATTCATGTACTTTACCTATATTAGAATACTGTGTTGAACACAAAAATTTTTGTTAATAGGTCATGGCAATTAATAGCAGGAATGTGCTTAGATATCAGTGAAGATTATTCCTGGAAATTCAAAGATTCCAGGCTCTTGAGTGGCCACTGCTAATCACAATCAGAAGGGTAGTATAAGTGAGATTTGGAAATATTTTTGGTAAGTTATGGCACCAAAAATGCAGAGGTTAATTAATAGTTTTGACAGAAGGAATAACTCCAGATGGAAGGAATAAATAATAGTAATAATTAAGTTGTACCATAAACTGTTCTAGAGAACCATTTTTGGTTAGTGAAGAACATGTTATCAACTAGGCTTATTCCTCATTGCCTTTAGCATTCTAATAACTTAGGCTAGTTCATAATCTCTGCGTGATAAGTTGTATATACTTCTATGCTGCTCTTTCATACCTGATCTATTTTGCTTTCTACATATCTGTCTTTCTCTATTTCTCTATCAACAATTTCTTATACTAAGTCCACATATGCAGACAACAGAGGATGCTAATGTAAGAGTCTCATAGCTCATGAGTCATTAATGTAAGAACATGGAAAAGGAGGACATCTTTATTGCTACCTCCATTTTATTGAAAAGCTGCAATGTCACACCATTTGATTCAAATTTCCATTCTTTGTCAACATAGTGTCATTAAGTGCACATAAATGCACATATGAGCTGGGTGCCGGTGACTCACACTTGTAATTTTAACTACTCAGGAGATTGAAACCA
Source organism: Dipodomys spectabilis (assembly GCF_019054845.1). Lineage (NCBI taxonomy): Eukaryota > Metazoa > Chordata > Mammalia > Rodentia > Heteromyidae > Dipodomys > Dipodomys spectabilis. The sequence continues at coordinate 794,784 of NW_024871009.1, read as the reverse complement.
GAGGATTGTGGTTCAAAGCCAGCCTGGTCAGGAAAATCCATGAGAATCTTATCTTCAATTACCACCAGAAATCCGGAAGTGGTGCTGTAGCTAAAGTGGTAGAGCACTCAACATGAGCTGAAGAGCTGAGGGACAGTGCCCAGGATCAGAGTCCAAGCCCCACGACCAACAGAAACAGTTCCTGAAAAGGAATGACAAAGTCAGTAGTAATCTTCCCAAGCAGAAAACATAATTCCAAAATAATTCAGTGTACCTACTTTTGCTGAGTTAAGTTATGGTTTCTTTGCTGAACATAGTCTCTTCTTTTAAAAAATTGTCGAATACTAGCTTTATAATAAACTTCATCTAACATGTCTTGGTTCAAAAGAGAAGTCCATACAGTTGATCTCACTTGTATTTATTACAATCTCAAAGCCAATAGGCAGGAGAGTCTGCCAAACTCTTATCTGTAATTAAACACCAAAAAAGCCAGAAGTGGAGGTTTGGCTCAAGCAGTGGAGTACTAGCTATGGTGGCAGGAAAGACAACGGTTCAGGGACAGGGTCCAGACTCTGAGGTTAAGCCCCAGAACCAGCACAAACTAAACAAGCAAGCAAGCAAAAAAAACCCCACATATTTCTTTGGGACCATCCTTACAGCACTGGTTTGAAAAGAGGCTCCTTTTGCTGATCATACTCACTGGATCCTGCTTTTTGGAATCCTTAGTGCTATGGTGAACTCAGGACCAGATTAAAGGAATGGATAACTGACTCCTGCAACAAGACAATCATGTCAGGAGCGAAATATCTAGGCATAAGGTACATTTAAACCTACATGTCTTTGTTTCTTTGCAGTAGAACACTTTTTAAACAACGTTATTTCCTTTTTATCTATGTTGGCCTTCAAATGGCATATTGTTTCCTTTTGTAATACTCTCAACTAGAAATTTACAGACAAGTTTTTTTTTTTTTTTTTGTTTTTTTTTTTTTTTTTTTGGGTCCGGTCGTGGGACCTGAACTCTGGGCCTGAGCACTGTCCCTCAGCTCTTCAGCTCAAGGCTAGTGCTCTACCACTTGAGCCACAGCACCACTTCCGGCTTTTTTCTTTTTGCTTATGTGGTGCTGAGGAATCGAACCCAGGGCCTCAAGCATGCAAGGCAAGCGCTCTACCACTGAGCCAACTTCCCAGCCCACAGACAAGTTTTATGTGAGTAAAGAACACACTCGAAAAAGTCAGGGACAGACTTTCCTTCAAGCTTTGAATTCTTTTCTTGTACAGTAAAACGAGAGCACAAATTAAGTTGAACTTGTCATTTCTCTATGTTCAATTCCTCTCTTGGAATCAGTTTACACTTCCAGTAACAGTTCCTTCCAATTACTTCAAGTAACAATCTATGGTGCTGCTCCAGGTAAAATGAACGTTTTGTGGCTTCATTGAAATAGCACAAGTACATCTTTGTACATGAGGTAACATGTGTTTCAGAAACAACTTAGTCATGAGAAAATACAGAATTTCAATCTCTTATAAAACATTATACATGTGCATATGGATATATAAAATTATGTTAAGTAAAATGGACTCTAAGATAGGACACAACTTGATTTTCTTTATTGTTACCTCACAGGTAGTATGTGATTTTTTTGTTTCTCTTCTATGTTTTACCTCCACGGTATAACCCCTGTTTTTACTGTATTTGATGTCGGTGATCTGCATCTTGCATATACCTTTTTCTAATGTGGGTAAGAGAAGGGAAATAACAAAATGCTGAAACAAGGATACAGTATGACCCATTGTAACAATGAGTTCTACAAGACACTATATAGAAAATGAACTTTACAACTTGGGGATTGGAGGGGGGATTTGGGGCGGCGAGGAGGAAAGGGAAGGCAGGGGAAAAACAAAAGAAGAGGTAACAATGCTTGATAGATTATGTACTAATTAACTTACGTATATAACTCTAACCCCTCTGTACAACATTTTTTACAATAAAAAACATGAAAAACCATTATCCTGGAGTACATTAAGTTCAAATTTGCTAAGTGCTCTATAAATTAAGACCAATTTTAAGTGAGAAGAAGGTTCTCGGTGTGTTGTGCATTATTTCACAAATGTACATATGTTAACAGTAGGAGAAACAATATGAATAATAGGAGAAAAAGAAGTTCTGTGTTTAAGTATGGTTACTCAATAGAGTATAGAATACTCTGCAAATAAGACAAATTTGAAAGAATAAAGCCAAGGCCAGTATGTAGATCTACGGAAGTGATAAATAGAAAGCATTATTACTAAGTGGAACATGAAGGATGAGGCCACTCTGTCTCTTCTACTAGCTCTAAATCATGGCAACTAATAATGCAAATTTGTAAAAAGTAGAATGGAAGAATATTTATAGTTTCAAAGCAAGTCAGATATAAGAGCATGGAGTTAACTGGAAAAAAGCCATGTTGAGAGAGCAGGAATTATATTAGCAATGAACTGTTTGCTAAGTTCACATATCTTTTTATTTCTTTCCTTTACTTTTCTTTTTTCTTTGGTATTTGTGGGGTTGAAGTCTGGGCCTGGGCACTCTTCCTCTACTCTTCAGCTTAAGGATAGCAGTCTACCACTTGATCCACAGTGCCACTTCCAGTTTTCTGGTTGTTAATTGGAGATAAGTGCTTCAGAAACTTTCCTACGTGTGCTGGATTTCAACTGCAATAGCTACTCAGCTACTCAGGAGGCTGAGATCTGAGGATTATAGACATGAGTCACTGTCACCTGGCTTAAGATCACATTTCTAACAGTGTACACTCAATATATGTAATGTGTATGTTCATCTATCTTTATATGAATTCTCAAGTTAAAAATCTGGGCTACGGGGTAGACTTTACACTCATAAAAGTGTTTCAAGTTTAAAAGTTGATACTCCTGGAGAGATAAAACCTACGAATGTAAAGGATTCTGGGAAGTTCAGTTTGCATCCAGCCAGGGAAAAAAATTATTTGTGACAATACCTATAATTAAACAGCCTAAACCTGCATTGTAAGAATGGCAGAAGTGATGGAATACTAGATATGAGAAACACTGTTGAATAAGAGCTTGAGGTTTTGGCATACAAACACGCAAGCATGCACATACACAGAGGCACTTATATGTGTAAACACGCATATGAAACAACATTCAGAATGTGTTGAAAAAGTTAGAAAATAATAGAAAATATGTCCTGAGTAAGACTAGAACAAGTGATAATTTTTAATATTAGAAAGTCCTCAAGTGAACTTTCCCCAAAAAATCATGAGAATATTACAAAGGTAGGGACCAGAGATATTAACTCAAGTAATCATTATTAAAGGGATCAGATCCATGGAAGAATGAATCAGAGAACCCTGCAGGTGCATCTGAAAATGTTCATATCCTGTGTCAAATGTTAGAACGTCTTTGAAAATTTTACATAAACAATCAGAGCAGTCAGTCTAGAGGATAAGATCATCAGAGAAGTTCAGAATTGCTAGCTTGTTTCTAGATTAAATAAACCAACAAACTGTGGTAGGGCAATGTGATAAAGCCTGGAATTCTAGCACTCAGAATAAGATAGGAGATTAGATAGTGGAATTACATACCTTCCCTGGACCAGGTAGTATAATTTTGTCTCAATAAAACAAGCCAAAAAACATGAAAGGAATACACAGTTGGAGGTTTGGGCTAATTTTTTCACTATGTTTTGATAAGTCAAGTTTCCTATTGAAATGCTCTCATATATAATCCTCACTTGTGTTTTACATGCTCTCTTCATTACAGAACATTGTTAGATGCAAAATAGTTCATGATTCCCATTCAAAAATTTGAAAAAGTAAGCATCATTATGTTGGATTCCAAAGCAATGATGAAGGATTACAAAAGCTTAAGCCTGGAGAATTAGCAAAGTTCATCTAATGTAGGACTTTGGATACCTGCCTAAATTAGAATTTATATTTGAAATAACTGTTTTTTGTTTGTAATTTCATATTCTCTAGGATACTACAAAATTTTTTTCAAGTAGAAGATTTATTTTAGAAATTCACAAATGATTGTGGCATTCTATTTGCCTAGAATTTTCTTTCAAGTGAGGTATATTTAGAAATTAGTTTATAAATAACTCCAATAGTTCATGTATAACATGATAATGTGAATAATCCAGACAAAGTTGCCAACAAATGGATGCTATTAATTTATAAATTTAGAAAAAGAGCAATTTTTGGAGACTTTGGTGTAGCATGGTATGAGGAGAGTAATTGAATGAGATCTTTCTTTTTTCTTCTATCTATACATAACACAGGAAGAAATTTCCTTAAGTACCTCTTAATTACTCAAACAATGAGGGAAAAAATCTAGGTTTAACGTTTGTTTTTATTTTGTTTTTGTTGTTTAGTTTATGCTAGGGCTTGACCTCTGGGTCTGGCCACTGTTCCTGAGCCTGTTTATGCTAAAGGCTACTGCTCTTCAACTTTAACCTCAGTGCCACTTGGAACTAGCTATTCCTTACGAGTTTATTGGAAATAAGAATCTAAGGAACCTTGCTACCTGGGTGGGTTTGAAACAAAATCTTCAGATCTCAATGTTCCCACAGATCTCCTGAATATCTATGATAGATAAAAATAATATATAATAAAATTAATATAAAATAATAATATAAATACTATTTGCAAGTATTCTGATCTCAGGAATACCACTGGAGGGAAAATGATGCAGAAAAGTTTAGTGTAGTGTTCTTTGCACAATTGGGAGGGCATCACAGCAGAAGTGTAGTATTTTTTTACACAATAGTGATAAGCTAGTCATGATGTGAATTCAGGCAATTTTTAGGCGCACCTTACAAGTTACAAACTGTTGGGCTAGGATGACTTTACAGCATAAAAACTTAGGATTGATTGTCATAGAAATAATAGCTTACTCTGATGATAAATGTTTACTCTTCAGGAATTAATTATTATAAATAGGTCATAGATTTATCTTCTACCAGAATGTGCCTATTTTTTATTGACTTTTAAATATGTAACATCTCATTGGAAATTTGATCTATTGCAGAATTACTTAAAATGTAAACAGATGCTGTTTTAAATGTCTCTGGTATGACATGATCAGAATTTGAAAATGATTAGTTAGTAGTCATCTGAATTTTGAAGAATACATATATTCTGTCCTCTTAACAATTATTCAGTTTTAAAAGTTAGGAGTTTTCATAGAATTGAACTTTCTTAGGTTACAGTGTGAGATAATGGTTTTTTCAACATAAAGGCAAGTATATTGTGAAGATATTCCATAGTTTGATAACATTCAAGTTGATGACCCTCTAATAAAGAAAGGGGGAATAGAATTGTATTTACTATACCAATACAGTGAAATTATATTTTATGCAAGTTATTTTTTAATTTAATTATATTGTCAATGTGATATATAGAAGGGGTTGCTGTAATTGTAAGATGGTGAATAGATAACATGTAGAACTTTTTACCCACTACCTCACTTTTCTCACAGTTTTCCTTCACCCCAATACCCTTCACAAGTTGTAATGTAAATTTCCATCATGTTGTTTTGTGAGCATTGATATTACATTGGTTTGTCCTTTGTCCTTTGTCGTGCCATGTTGTTGTTCCTCTTCCCTTCCCTAATTAAAATAAATATGTATACAATGACACATGATAATGAAATCAAACACAGCAGGGGACAAACCATAGGTGAAAACACAAAAGAAAAAAGAATCACAGAGTACATTAAAAACAACAACCACAAAGGAAACCTTTGTTTCCATATGTAGGAGTTCATTTTGCTCATCATACTGAGCCATTCTGCTCATCTGCTAGGGCTATCCTAGATATTTCCTACTTGTTACAAATTAGGGAAAACATGGAATCTCTTTCTTTGTGTCTTGTTTATTTTACTTAGTAGGATTTTTCCATTTCCGTATGAATTGGAAGCATTTTGTCACATGTATCACATTTTGTCAATTCATTCATCTACTGAGAGGCATAATGATTTAAAACATGACTGCATGTAAGTATCACTTAGGGTAATTCAAAAATGACAGATGCCACCTCCCCAGATATTCTAAAATCATGATTTTTATGAAGATAGGTTTTCATGGTGGTACAAGTGTTGAGATATCTGCATGAGTCTAATGTATATCTTGCACTGAATTAAGCAGAAAGATATCCAATATCATATGGGTTAAAATGGTGGTGACAAAATATCCCCTTGAGAAAGATATAGGAGGCTGCCAGAAGTATGAAGCAGTTCAGATAATTTTGAAGGATTTAGAAATGCAAGCTCATGTATGTCTCTTTAAATAAAAATTATGTAATTGGAAGGGCAAAAGATGGGGAGGGGAAGAAAATGACTGACAGCAGATCATTGTCCCAAGTTAGAGTATAAAAAGACATAATCTACAACTTCCCAGTTAAAGAGAGAGTAATATAGTATGTCCCACTTAATTTAGGTATATGCAAAATATTTATTTGGGTTTTTCCTATTTAACCTTCCAAAATAAATGAAGTCTTATAAGAAAAATTATGTTATTTACATTACTTCAATCTGAACACTAACTGTGAGGAGCCCTCTTTTTCTCAATTTGCACTTGGAAAATAGTCCCTAAGTTGATGATGATGTGGCTGATTAGAGTCAGATTTAGGGGCTTCTACTTGTACAACTATCCTAGAAGAGTTTAAAGCAGTTTTCCCCCAAGATATCCAACTACATTTTCTTAAGCTGTACTTTGAACATACTCTCACACCTGAGCACATAATTTGAAATTATACTTCAGCATTTCCTTGGCACATTCTACTTTGTGCCTTTCGCTTTTTTACACATTCCTTTTGAGTTCATAGTTGCTCTATTTCCATTTCATCTATACAGACTGCTAAGAACATTGTTCAACTACCACTTCTTGTTTGCACAAGACCAGTCTATGTATGAAAGTACTTTGTCCATATTAAGCAATAGGGTAGTACTCACTCTTTGAGGAGAAAAGTTGCACAGTGTAACCCTATGCTCACGTTAGAGGATGTAGAATTTAAAGCATTTTGAGACAAAACTGATATTAGAATTGAAAGTCTCCTTAGGTCAATTTCCTTGGAGCTGTTTAGTTTTCCCATGAGTAATATAAATAGCCACAAAATCGAGAGCTAATTAGCAACACTAGATCCTAAATGTCGTGTTAGTACAAGTAACCATTGTATTATTGTTACATCAAAATCCTTCCCTACTTACCTAAGGGTATGAGAAAATGAAAGAAAGGCATTAAAGCAAAATGTCTTATCTTTTTAGGCATTCAGTCGTATTGGTGAGGGTAAAGTCTGAACTCTTCCATTCAATAAAACTTGAAGTCTATAAAAGAATTCCTTACATATAAGAATTTGTGACAGGTTGATTGACAGGGTTATTTCACCAGGGAGATATCCCTAACAATAACTAAGTTAAATAGAGTATATGGAAGTTATGATGTGTCAATGGCTATTGAGGCATTTTCTATTCTAAAGAATCAATTCGAAGAGTCTTCATACACATCAGTAATGCTGTATGCTCAACCTAATACTTGGTGTTACTTGTCCTACATTTATAATGAATAGGCTGATAAGACATCCAAACATATCTAAAGATATTTCAATAAAATCCCAAGCTGATGTGGAAAGATGGGCCACACATTGGAACTGTACGACAAATTAAGGTTTTCTGTGCTGTAGTTCACTCTATAAACTCCTAGATAAACAAAGTCTTCACAAATATTCACACAATACCTATGAGTAAAGTTCATGACAGTTATATGTGTATAATTCTTCTAAGGTCAGGATTAAAGCATTGGTTCCCAACATTTAAAATCAACAGGATCTGTTGAATTTATGGATCCAGAATTTTATGGCTTCATATTCATATCCCAAAATTTTATCAATATGATTTTCACCAAAACAATGTTCTTATTGAACTTGTCTATGTCCTTTTACTTATCAAATCCAAATAGCATATTTTTTCAATATCTTCTTGCAAATTCCTTCCTTTACTTCTGTAAATCTGTTTATTACTTTTTTCCCCTTATTTATCTCTTTCTTCCAATCTTGTATACAGTGGTGCCCACATTGCTCACACCTGTGTCAGAACTTTCCTTTTCCTTTTCCCTTCAATAATACCCCCAATTATATTATTCTTTTTCATATTCATGGTCTTGGATATTTTGATGATGTTCAAACAGACACATCTTTGCATCTAAACTTTAGAACTATTAGAATTTTTCCCCTAAATCCATCATTTCCACCTGTGGTCCTTATAACTAAGAGTAGCACTAACACAGTTGCCAGCCAAACGTGTGGAAGCACATTTGATTTCTTCTTACCCTTCTACTCCCTCCTATTAGATAAGATGAATGATCAAGATTTTCTCAGTTTCTGTCACTGAAATGATTTCTATTTTTTGTTTGGGTCCTGTCGTGGGGCCTGAATTCTGGGCCTGGGTGCTGTCCCTCAGTTCTTCAGCTCAATACTAGGACTCTAGCACTTGCGCCAGAGCACCTTTCTTGCTTTTTTCCTCTGCTTGTGTGGTGCTGAGAAATCGAACGCAGGGCCTCATGCATGCAAGGCAAGCGCTCTCCCACTGAGCCACCTTCTCAGCCCCCACTCAAATAATTTCTATATACTCCTTTTTATGCCCCTGACACCAGCCTGTTTCATTTACTCAACACTGTCACTTAGTCCTAAAACAACCATTTCCAAAGTATGCTTTTTCCCCATAGTCTTTTCATATTGGTCCTCTCCATCACCAAATTACTCTCTTTGTAAGCACACAGAGTGGAGTGTTCAGACACAAATTCTAGTATCATTATTTACTCACTACATTGACTGTTGGCCTTACATTTCTCATCTATAAATGGATGTTATCTACCAGAAATAATGAAGAATATATGTGTTGACTTCTAGAGCAAGAAAAAAGAAAAGTGAAGAGTCCTTACATTTTCCACCTTACCTTACAAATAAGGAAAGAGTCAAATTCAGTTTGTTGGTATAAAGTCACAAATTGTTTCCTGCAGAAATAAAAATAAATTTCACCTCCTGGCACTAAGGTCTATGTCCTTTTAAGGTAACTACAGATAGGTAAGTGGTACTATGTAAATAGTGTCATATTTTTCAGATGTATTGAAGAACATACCCTTAATATATCATTGACAACACTGGTTATTGAATAGAATCTATATGAGAATATTTTTGAACTAATCACACTAAGCTGAAAACTACATCTTAGTCCATCAAAATGTGGAAATAATTAAGTTTATTTATAAGAAAATAATACCACCAAGAAAAGTGTGTATACATTAGAGAGACTGCAGGAATAACATTACGGTTTTTACTATTTCTACCTGTTTATGTGATAATATTTCTTGATATTGAAACTCTCCTCTTGTTATTCTTATTATATGTAATCCAACGCTATTTATTACTATATATTCAATGTGGGAAATATAGCTTCAAAAATGTGTAAATTTTTTTCCTTTTCAATCACAATATTGTCATTATCAGGTTACACTGTGGTCATCATCATCCTCATCAAAATTATTATTAGCATCGTAAGTGCTAACTATTGAAACTCTGATATGTACCTATGATTTGTGATTATTTGTCTTTTGATTAATAATTTTAATGTTACCACTGTGCATCCATCCATATAAAAATTTTGAACAAAGAAACAAAAAATCTAAACCATAACAGTTAGCTTGACTATGTGCTTATAACAAATTATAGAATAGATTTTTGAAGTTTTGCAATTTCCTAACCAGTATGAATTAACTTCCTCTCTCCCCACCACTACACGCAAATATTTAAGAGTTTGAACAGAATTATTTCAAGCAATATACTATAAATATTACTACAATATCATGTGTACATCTAAAATTCCCTTAAAAGTAATAAACGCTACATTCTATTGAAATATTAGTTATTTTATTCTAGGAAACTTTTGGAAAAATAGACTGTATATCTTTGAAATAAAAAGGTCAAAAATGGTAGCATAAAAAGTTTTAGAGGGAGTCTGTCTTCAGAAATATATATATATATATATTATGTGTAGAAAGACATACATTTTTACAGATTGCCATCAGAAATATATACATATATCTAAATTTATGTGTAGAATGATGTACAATTTAGTAAAACAAAAATCTTGAGATATAATTAAAGTTAAAAAAATACATTACACCAAGTGCCAATGACTCACACCTATAATTCGAGCTATTCTGTGTAATGAGGTCTTAAAATTGTGTTAGAAACTAGCCGAGACAGAAAAGTGCTTGTTAGATTCTAATCTCAAATTAACCACTAAAAACAGGAATTAGCTCTATATTTCAAGTTGTAGAGTGCTGGCTTTGAGCACAAAATGGTTTAGGGACAATGCCTAACCTTGCAAACAACATCAAGAACAACAACAAAATATATCACATTAATTTCACAGAAGCATCTTTTACCTGCTGTGAACATTTCTTAGAAACATGAATACATGCGCATGGAAAATTTTAGGTAAAAAGTAGAGAATATTTACATCTTTGTTAAAGACATGACTATATAGATTGTTTAAGATATTTAGGTAATGATTCGAAATTAAGAATAATGATAATATATTGGGACTGGTCTTTTATTCTATTTTAGGATAGTAATAAAATGATATTTGTAATTATTCTGTAAAATTGCTCTTGCTTGGTATTTTAATTATAACAAGTGATAAACATTTTTAAATGATTTCCATAGGAAAGGATAGTTTTAATGGTATTAATTCTTTGGTAATTTCAATACAATTAAGAAAATTATTGCAAGGCTGGTTTGCTCTAAGACTATATTTGTTGTCTTGTTCTAGTTTTCATATGTTCGTAGAAATTAAAATTCCAAAAATTCAATGGATGTTGGCATTCAAGATCATCTTCATAGATACTAATAATGATACTAATAATGGAGTCACTTAAGTGGAATTGTTTTATTTCATTTGTTTTTGTCACAAATAAATCAAGATGATTGTGTATTTTCTTTCTTTTCACATTATTGGTTCTTATCCTGAGAATACTTTTTTCTAGCAAAGTAAAGAAAAGCAATTGGATTGGGCAAGTAACATATGGCTATCGTAAAATGCAGATGCATAGATTTGTGTTTTCTATCATTTGCTAAAAGTTTCTTCCAGAAAAGGTTATCAATTACATATAAGTGATGTATAATTCCTAGATATTCCAGTTATCACATACATTTTTTGATTGGGTTGTCTCTGAATAAACTCAAAAAACAGACAATAAAACTCAAAATAAACAGAAATCACATCTTTGTTTTAGAAGCTGTAGTTTACAAAGAATTTTTAGCCAACAACAAAAACTTCTTTTTGGGTATTTTGTATTTTGTGTGAAGAATTTTCAACTATAGTTTTATTTTTTTGCTGACATGAAATTCACATGCAATATATTATCTCCTTTCATTGTATATATTTTAGTTCTTTGGAAGTGAATTGTGCAATCATAGTTTTCTAAGCCTAATTTTTACAAACTTGCCTTTCTTCAAATAGAAATGCTATAAATTTTATAACAGATATTAAAATAGATATAAAATTGAATTATAGGATTTTTTCCTGCATAAATCTTCTATAGGGTGTCTTTTCAAAATTTGTTTTGGGGAATTATTTTCAGGTTCTCACTCATACTGTCCAAGTGCACTGTCAATGATCTACATTCCCGACCCATACAAGTTTTTTACTTGTCTTTAATACATACATAGAAGTGTAATGGCTAAAACATATACATTTCTCTTTGACCTTTTGAAGACTTGAAAACTTGCTTGCTAAATGACTGTAGTATTACACAAATCATTCTGCTATGCGGAGTATATCAATTTCTCCACAAATGCATTACTATATTTTGTGTCTTCTTTTTATATTATGGTCATACCAGTGAGCTTTCTTTTTCTTTTTTCTTAGATACTAAAGAGGAGCTTAATTCATATACTTCTCCTATTGACTATTAATTTATATATGTTCTTTATAGAAATATCCTGTTCGGGAAAAATTTATACAGAATTAGAAAATACAAAAGTACTTAAGATTCAGAATCACTGTAGCATTAACATCGTAGCATTAACAAATATGTGCCCTCTATCTGTTGGATATGTTTTCACTACTTTCATAGAATTAAGAAAGGTTATCAGTTGATATTAGTTTATTCTTGCTTTTCTTTAGCCACTAATGCTTACCATGTCAACTTTTTGGAAACCTTTACTGATCCATTGTCATGAATTTTTACATTTATGTTTTGTAGGTTTTTACAACTCACATTTAGTTTGATAATAATTTTTTTGTTTTAAATTTTTGTATAAGGTTTGAGGCAGTAATCTAAGATCATCCTTTATAACTAGAGAGGCAATAGTGCCAATACACCCATTTAAGATTCTATTTTTATTTCATTAAGTCATGGCATCCTTTTCAAAATCTATTGACAATAAAACTAAGAATTTATTTTTGATAAATCTGTTACATTCTAATATATGTCGGTTCTTTCACTAATAAACATGGTAATAAGAATCAAATCTAGTATGAGGGCTCAAGCTACACCATTTTTGTTCTGACTGACCTGTATTCCTTGAATTTACATACAAGTGAATTGAGCAGTTGGACCAATATTCTACAGATATCTAGATGTTTGATAGTCACTCATATTTTATACCTTGTGAAAACACAAGACCCCAGATATTATATAGGAAAAAATGTCTTTAGAGAATGCTTAAAACAACTAAAATTAATTTAGGAATGAGTTAAGATTTGGATAACACTATAGCATAATAAAGTTGAATGATAACGACTTGAGCTGTACAACAGAGGAGAGTGAGAAGGGATAGAATGATGGACCACCTAGGAGCTGTATGTCATTGTTATTGTGTTTCAAATACAGAAAGACTTCAGACAAGAAAAGAAGGAAAATAATCAAAGTGTCCTTAATCAAGTTTCTTTTTCATCCACCTAAGAGTGTGGACTAAGAGTCAGAGAAGATGGGAAAAATAAAAAAGAAAATAAAGCATTGTATAGACCTGTTACAATGTAAAGAAATTGTATTAGGAATATGATAATTAATTTCCAAAGAAATAAAGGAAACAAAAGGTAAACTCTAAAGGCAAAAAGAATGAAGAGAGAAAAGAAGCAAAGTAAAACCTTTATCAATAACAAACACAAGAATTTGGAAGTGAAAAAGCACTGGAAATATTCTAAATAACAGTAAAATAACAATAACAATTGCTAATGTGGATAGAAAATGGATCACATTTTATCATATATAATTTTGAAAAAACATACTAGGAATGAAAATTTAAAAGTCATAATTTAAAACACTATTTATCATAATTTAAAACACTATTTACATTATAAATACACAGTATATAGTTCAGTGGTAAAATCTTGATATAGCATATGTGAAATAATGGTGTGATCTCCCAAGAATTATGAAGTACACACAAAACACACACACACACAAACCACATAAACACAGACACACACACACATACACACACATCACATACACACATTTGGAATATTGATATTATAATATTAAATAGAGGAAATTATCACAAATAATAAAAATAGGTTAATATATGAAATCATAATATTGCTCATACTATTTAAACGTTTAGTAGAAATCAAATAGTCACAATATACTTGGATTCTTATAGATTAAGTAAATTGAAAATTAAGAAATAGAAGACATGAGAACCTTTGCAAATAAGTTTTAAATAATGAACATTTTGAAACATGTATACTTTAATTTTGACAAAAGATTAATGGTACTGGTGTTTTAACCTCAAGATTTAGCATATGATAACCAGGCGCTCTATATCTCGTTATGGGAGGCTATATCTGTAATCATTTCACTCTGGATATTTTTATGATAGGGTCTCATAGTTTCTCAGGCTCTCCCGAATTACAAACCCTATTTGCAGTTCCTACCATAGGTAGAAAATGGAAGCCACAAATCACCATGCCCAGCTCAAACTTTTTTTTTAATTCAAGTACAAATATTTACAAAAAAATGACCAGGAAATGAAGCCTTTCTTAATATAGTATGTGCTTCTTGAAAATACAGTAATTATTTGTTACCTGGAAAAATATGTTTAGAACTATAAGAAAATCAATTTATTTAAATTCACTAACCATATAAAAATTAAGAAAATAATTTTAAATATTCACATGTTAAATATTTTAAAAGCAACATATATGTGTCTGAATAATTTACATGTGTAAAAATTATGCAAAATTAAATTTACTAATCCTACAACTCTGAAAAAAGAATCCTAAAGAAACAAGAAAATAAGTAACTAACATCAAAATTTGAAATATAGAAAATAAAATGAAGTGTACTCTTTAGTTGACTTAAGTAACTGTAAACCCCTTTTATATCAATTTTAAAATAAAAATGCATGAACAATGAAAGCAAAAGTACATTTGATCAATAGCAACAGCAAAAGCATCAGTAATTGTTTGAGTGTACAAAAAAAATCGATGGAGGGGTTAACAAGGTTCCTTTCAAAAGAATGTACTCATTACCTTATTTATGTAACTGTAACCCCTCTGTACATTACCCTTACAATAAAATTATATTGAAATTAAAAATAATACAAATAATATAGAAATTAAGAATTCTTAGAAGCCATTAGTTAAAAACTTTATAAAAACCTGCCCCAAGTACCCAAGGAATATACTTTGATGATACCATTTAAATACTTAAACTTCACCAGAAAAGCAAAATGTTTAAAAACTGTTACAAATAAAGTAATAAATCAGAATATATTACTATAATAATCATTGGATGGATTTTTAGTGGCAGTCAAATATGTAAGAAATGAGGCAATATGCCATTCATTTGCACTTAATAAGTGAGAAAGAATTTTCGAGGTCTTTTAAAATATATCATAAGTTTAATGAAGAAACTATTCTGTCACATAATATGATAATCAGATAAAGATGATATTAGAGAAAAGAACAGATTGTACTAAGTTTTGGGATGTTAATGTATGCACTTCTTTTGGTTTTGGAAAATTGTGGGGATTTCAACTTGGGGTATTGTTCTTGCTAGGCTGGCATATCAGTGGTTAATTTTAGTATAGGGGTTCCCTTTCCACAAGAACATGCACCTGATCTGTCCTTTTATTCTTCCCATCATCAATGGGATCAGAGTTGCACACCTACTTGTCTACCTTCCTGGATCCTGCAGTCCTTCCAATCTTAGTCTCTAGATAGTGCAGGATGGTGGAAATGATCCAATGCACCCAGCTATAAATTGAGAAGGAACTCCCCTAAAATTTGTCCTGGTTTCTGTTCTCAAGCCTCCTAGTAGTTAAGAGTACAGACTGGAGCCCCTGGTGCCAAGCAGTAACAGTATTTTTAAAACAATTAGAAATAAATATGACAGGCTTGTGATAACCTCAGGAAAAGAATAAAAGAGCAGTGAAGCATAGAGGACAGACAGAATATTAACTAGCTACTCAGAGGGTGAATCAGCTTAGCTAGCTACTCGGGAGGCCGAGATCTGAAGAACACTGTTCAAAGCCAGTCCAATCATGAAAAAACATGTGATTATCTCCAAAAAACCAAAATTGCAGCAGTGGCTCGAGTGGTAGACCACTACCTTGGGCACAGATGCTTAGAGCAGGAATGATGAATGCATGCATGAGCACATGAACATGCACGTGTGTGTACAGGCACGTGTGTGCACACACACACAAATGAGTATTTCAATGCAGAGTTCTTTATTTTTTTAACCTTGCTGCACTTTATTTCCCTGTATTAGTTCACAAATTAACAAAATCAGCTAAGCACCTATTTACATACAACTCCTCATGTTTCTCTAAAGTCTACTCTCTTTTTGGCAGCCTGCTCTTATTTGACCCAAAAGTAAATTATTCAGAAGATCAATTCATCTCCCTCAAATCTGTAATGTTAGATGATTGTTTAAATTCTTCCTAGCAATATAATTTTGTGAAATCCTGCATCAAGCAGCATATTTTTTTCATGAAATGGCAAGCCTCTCGAAAAAAAAAAAAAAAAACTATAGGTTTTACTCCTCCTGGCAAGCATCTGGAAATTTATTACCTTCATATAATCCATGATATGTCTGTGTATGACAAAGAGGGCTGTGAAAATAAAAAGAACCTTCTAAGCACTTAGAATTCATATAAAATTAATAGGTATGAAGGTTTTTTTTAATATTCTGAAAATACCATACAGAGGAGTTACAATTACATGGGCAAGATAATGAGTACATTTCTTATCAAGCATTGTTGCCTCCTCCTTTATTTCCCCTTCCTATCCCCTTCCATCTCACCTCTCCTGCCTCACCCCATTATACTCCACCTTGCGAAAGTTTTAAAGTTCGGTTTTCGACATAACATCTTCTACATCTCATTGTTACAATGGGTCCCGCCCCTCCACAAATTATACCAACATAAAATATAGTGAAAACAGGAGTTATATCGTGGGGGAGGAACATACAAAGCAACAAAAATTCATCTTATAAATATGTTAAAAACAATCGCATGAAAAAAAATATTTGAATACTTATCTTGGGGTACATTTCACCTAACATCAACGAATCTTACCTTTTCTGCTTGTGTCAGACATATACTATTTATTACCAATAAGGGAAAACATGGGGCCTATGAGTATTTAGGCCTGGCTTACTTCACTTAATATAATTTTTTCCAAGACTTTCATTTTCCTAACAATGGGGCAATGTCATTCTTTTTGGTGGAGAAAAAGAATTCCATTGTGTACATACACCACAATTTCTTGATCCATTCATCTACTGAGGGGCATCTGGGTTGGTTCCAAGATTAGCTATGGTAAATAATGTTACCATAAACATATTTGTGCTGGGAGCTTTAGTGTGGTCTTCTTTGTGATCATTTGGGTAAATGCCCAAAAGTGGAATTGCTGGGTCATAGGGGAAGTCTATGTGGAGTCTTTTGAGGAACCTCCATACCACTTTCCAAAGTGGTTGAACAAGTTTACACTCCCACCAACAATGCAGTACGGTTACCCTAACCACATCTAATCCTGCATCTGTTGTTATTAGAGTTCTTGATTTTTGCCATTCTAACTGGCGTGAGGTGGTATCTCAATGTTGTTTTGATTTGCATTTCTTTTATGGCTAGGGATTTTGAGCATTTCCTCATGTGTCTATTGGCCATCCTTCTTTCCTCTTCATAGAAGTTTCTCTTTAAGGGATGAAGGAATTCCTACTTAAATTTTGTGATAAATTATGTGCATGATGGATAGAGCCAATAATATACTGGGATAAATTGTGTCCAAATTTATAGGTAAAATTATTATTGTTTGAACTAGCCTCTTAAAGGATAAGGAATTTAATCTTAAGAGGTTTTGAATTGAGTAATACATTTTTGGATTAAGTATGTACACAATGGGGAATAAGGTCTTATAATCAGTGACAGGTATATATGAGGATGAGCAGAACAACAAATAATTCATGCAAAAAGAACAAAAGATGAAAAAGTAAAACAAATGAGAAAGAAAGAACAAAAAAGACCAAAAGGTCAGTAGAGATTGTTTTTAAAAAAAGTACACACACACACATATACACCTAAAATAAAAGTTATAAGATTAAGAAAAAAAGATTAATAAAAACAATTTTTATAATTAAAAAGTAAAAATTTAAAAAAGATACAAAAAAAGACTTCTTTGATTTTGTTTTTGGGGGATTGATGGGAAGATCCTGTATCTCCCTTGTGTCTGTAACCAGTCTCTTGAAGTCTCTGCTCAGGTTGTGGTGTTTGGTTTTCCTGTGGCTTGATTGGTTTTTGAAGTCAGTTGGTTTGAGCAGGCAGAAAAATTCTCTGCAGTGCCAAGGATTTTATGAACCACCTTCCAGGCTAGTTCAGTGGGAGGTAGATCTGCTTTGAGTATCATAAAAGAGGGAGATGGCTGTTTCCTCTAGTTTAGAGTTGCTGTGATAAGGCTGGGTTCTGGGTAAAGTTGAGGCCTTTCAGCAAACAGTAGCTTTTCCCTGAGAGGCTAGCTTTTGAGATATTCACAGAGCCCAGCCTCAGTGTTTATGTTTACTGATTTTCAATTGATTGTCAGGGTTGCCTTAGGCAGGGGCAGCCTCTGGCTCTGTTTACCCAGTGAAGAAAGCCACTCCTTCGGGGGTGTAGCTTTCTCTGCCTGCTTATGGTGACTTTCCCATGGGTGAAGTTGAGAATGGCAGGTCAGGGTAGGTACTTGTGACTCGCTAAATGACTCTTTTGTTTTCATCAAAGGACTGAGTTAGAGGTAACTGCTTAGCCAGGCTTTTGTCTGTATCAAAGATGGATATCTCCAGTGTTGGGGGGAGGGGTGGCCTTCTCTTCTCTGTTCCCTTTGAGAAGGAATGAGGATGGCACTTTTGTACTCACGCTGGAGTGTTGGTTCCTAGGTAGCCTCTGGTCTGCTATCTGCAAGATGAAGATATCTGCTACTTGTCAGTTCTTGCTGGTATTGAGTAAAATCTGCTCATATTTGTCCCAGACTCTCTGGGTTGTAGGCCTGGTTGCTATGGACACCACCACAGCTGCCACAGCTGCCCCAGCCGCCCCAGCCATGGCTGCTGGAAAATGCTCAGATCTGTCTCTTTACCTGGATTTTCCCTCTCTGGTCAAACTCTCTGTACTGTGATGGCACACTTGGTGTGGCTAGGACTGTTCACTGGAACACTAGAACTGCTTTCTACGCGAGAACTTGTTTAGCCACCAGGTTCTTCTCCACCATCTTCTCGAAATTCCTGAAGGTGTTTAAATATTACTGGAATTGTTTTGGAATAAATAATGTTCACCTTGACTATCTTGAGAAAAAATTGGTTTCTCAGCACTATAGGTAAGAACTTGAGTGAAGGAAACAAAAGGAAAAATGAAGAACAACTCAACACACACATTCAAAAGAAAAAAAACAACCCAAGAAAACAAGTTAACTCAGTACTCAAGAATCTGCAGGAAATGCAAATATTTTTTTTAAAAAGCTATGATAAGCTTATCAAAATTCTGACTACATGGGAGTCTACTGTTGTGAGGATAGTGGTTAAAGCTCAGACTGGACAGAAAGATCTGTACACAATGCCAGGCACCTGTTATTCTAAATTCCAGGAAGAATAACATGAAGTAGATTGAGCCCACGATCATACACAAGTTGGAAGCGAGATTCTATCTGATAGTTAATCAGGATAATTTAGGACTGGGGGCATGCCAAAGTGTTAAGAAGATCCATTTAGGAGACACAAGACACTCAATTTCAATTCTAATATTATGGGTATTAAAGAAAAAAACTATGATTTTAAATAATGGGAATAATTGTAAGATTTGAATATTTGAGTGGAGAAAAATGCATGAGAGAGATAGAGTTTACCCATGTTGCAATGCTTTGTACTTAAGTGATAATATTATGTGGTACACCAGACATAACAGAGTTACCTTGCAAATGAGCATGGATGTGCATTTGGGTGAAGGAAATACTCTACTTACACAGGTGTAAATTAAATACTTTTTTGGGGGAGATTTTAGTTCTTGATCTAAGAGCCTGGGTGATATCTCTGAGTCTTTTCTCTCAAGGCTATCACTCTACTACTTTGAGCCACAGTTCCAATTCTGATTTTCTGTTGGTTGTTTGGAGATAAGAGGCTCATGGACTTTCCTGCCCAGGATGGCTTCAAACCATGATCGTCAGATCTCAGCCTCCTGAATAACCAGGATTCCAGGCCTGAGCCATCCATTTTTTTTAAATAATTTAGTAAATTGTACAGTTACAGATGTTATAATTTATCATTATAACCTTTATAATATATGTGTGTATATTTATATCAATGCATACATATAGAAATATTTTAACATATTTTTATATCTACAGTAGATTTATGAAATCATCCTTCATTATAAAATAACATGGAAACAAGTTTAATGAGGAGCAAAGCAAAGGGAATTGTCATGTTTCTTGTTGTTGCATGAAATATGAATTGTGAGAATCAGTTTGAGAAAACCATTTAACAAAATGGATAATGACTATTAATTCCTATCCCTTTATTTGCCCATATTGTGCATCCTCACACATGAGTGTCAAAGTAAAACCACACATTTTTGCCTTTGTATTTAAATCATATGTTATAATTTAGCGGTTATGTGAAGTAATCCAATAAAGATTAAAATAATAGTGAGACTATGAGTTAGAGCTGAAAATTATTTTAAATATGATAATAGCTAATTAAATTCCATATCTCTTACTTTTATTCTATTGTCATATCCCTTATTCCCACATTAGGAAAGTACATAGAAGATTCTCACTAAATTATGTGTAAAATTATGAAAAAATGTGTTAAAAGAATATGGGCACATTGAGGCTAGTAAAGTGGCTCAGTGGTAGAGCTTTTGCCATGCATGCATGAGGCCCTGGGTTTGATTCATCAGCACCACATAAGCAAAAAGAAGAAAGCTGGAAGTGGTGCTGTGGCTCCAGTGGTAGATCACTAGCCTTGAGCAGAAAAGCTGAGGGACAGCACCAGAGGGGCCCAGAGTTCAGGACCCTCGACCGGACAGAAAAAACAACAACAACAACAACAACAAAGAATATGGGCTCAGTGTGGTTTTAGCTGATTGAGACCTGTAGGAGGTACTGTGTTTTTGAGGACTTGATAAACGTTGTGATGGAGATGAAGAAAGGGATATGCTTATTCTGGAAAATTGGCTAGAGGATTGCTCACATAAAAATAGTTATGAATTCTTCCAAAACGTTACAGTAAAATCGCTCTCACATTCATGTTCACTACTGCACTATTCACCGTAGAGGACTTATGGAAACAGCCCAGACGACCTTTAGTAGAGGGATGGTTCGACAAAGTGTTGCACAAATATACAATTAGGTTGCACTCATCCATTATAAAGACTGTTACAGCATTTGCAAAGAAATGGATAGATGTAAAATTATGTTAAGTAAACGAAGTCAGAGCCAGACACACCAAGGATGTGTATTTGGAAGCCAGAATTTTATGCAAGTTAAACAGCAGTATTAATCAAAGCATGCTATTTGCAGTGGAGTATTTATTTATTTATTTATTTATTTTTGGGTTCGGTCATGGGGCCTGAACTCTGGGCCTGGGTGCTGTCCCTCAGCTCTTCAACTCAAGGCTAGCGCTCTACCTCTTGAGCCACAGCTCCACTTCTGGCTTTTTTCTTTTTGCTTATGTGGTGCTGAGGAATTGAACCCAGGGCCTCAGGCATGCAAGGCAAGCACTCTACCACTGAACCACCTTCCCAGCACTGCAGAGGAGTATTTAACAGTTGTAATTTCTTATAAAATTTAACTTTTAATCCAACAGAATGAGTACCAGGAGACTAGCACTTGGAAAAGGTGAGGGGAAGTCAAAGGGAAGGATTAAATAGACTTCTGGAAGTAGAGAGTGAAGCCATAATATTCAATGCAGATAGTATGAAACTAGAAAAAATGAAAGTGGGGTGAGGTTTGGAAGGATGTGAGAAAGTTATGTAAAGATCCATTGTAATTATAAACCGATTCGTTGAATGGAAAACCCTTTGTAAAACTATTTTATAAAAATATAATTAAAAACGATGGGGCTGGGAAGGTGGCTCAGTGGTAGATCGCATGCCTTGCATGCCAGAGGCCCTGGGTTCGATTCCTCAATACCACATAAGCAAAAAGAAAAAAAAGCCAGAAGTGGCGCTGTGGCTCAAGTGGTAGAGCGTTAGCCTTGTGCTGAAGAGCTGAGGGACAGCGCCCAGGCCCAGAGTTCAGGCCCCATGACCGGACCCAAAAAAACAAAAAAAACAAAAAAACGATGGAGACATCTGATCTTAAACAATGAGTCAATATGATAATTTCCTGCTCAGAAATTTTCTTTGCAGGTATTTTCCTCATAATGACATAAAAGTGAACCACGCAATTAATATGAATATATCACTTTGCATATCCTAAATAGACACAATATAAAAATCGCAGTAAAAATATTAGAATATATCACATGATAAAATAACAGGTAGAAAGTATCAAACTCTGATTGTTTTTCCAAGTACTTTACATTTGGTATCTAATTTAATCCTCACAATAATCCCATAAAGTGGAACTACTTCTATTTTTAATTCTAAGATGATGATATTAAGTCTTCAGAGTTGCAATTACTAGTACAACATTGCACACATGGTAACTGTTAGCCTGCGGTCCATTCCCACCATATCAAATAACCTCATTCTATTTTGTAACTAAATACCAGCACTCAGTCTACTAATTCTAGGAAAATATCCCAAAATTATTGTGCACACTCTAATAATATTTCACTTTATCTTTCTTAGAAAATAGGTAACTAAGCCGGATACTGGTGGCTCATGCCTACAAAGCCAGCTACTCAAGAGGCTGAGATCTGAGGATTGTGGTTCAAAGCCAGCTTTGGCAGGACAGACTGTGAGATTCTTATCTTTAATAAACCACTAGTAAACTGGGAGTGGCACTGTGGTCCAAGTGGTAGAGTGTTTGCTTTGAGTGGAAGAGCGCAGGGACAGTACCCAAGCCCAGAGTTCAAGCCCCATGACCAACAACAACAAAAAAAAAGAAAAGAAGTAACTGTAATATGAAAACTCCAAGTTCATAATCACGTATATCTCCCTGGTGAAAGGAATTGCTAAACTATAATATTCTTGATTTCTAGCTCAAAATAGTAGAAATCATATTTTATCCCTTCACTCAACACTGCACTGCCTGGTGACCCCATCTCTAGTTATTACAGTCTTACTAAAAGAATGACCTGCCCAATTCCTGACGGAAACAGACTGCAGGTCTTTTGGAGCAATCAGTTCCACATTGTAGTTCACCTAAATTATTTACCATTAGAAGTATTTTGATTGGTTTTTATACCCAACATTTTGAGAGAAATGTACTACTTTAAAATGTTATTAAAGAAAGACTGATATAAAAATCACTTTGACCCCAGATAAATATTTTACCTTTCATATACCCAAAAATGCAGTCTGACCTATCATTAATGTTAGGAACGAGAGGTTAAAAATCATAGACACCAAGACCTAAGTATGAATTAAAGACTCTCCAACTTGTGAATACAATTGGTTTAAAAAGACATCAATACTACTGCATTTTTAAATTCCCTATGAAAATGATAATGATTCCCTATGATAATGATAATGATAATGATAAACTATTAACACTTAAAAATAACTCATTTTCTTGGGAGTAGGACACAAAAACAAGGTTAATCCTAATCGTTTTAAAAGACCTTTATTTATACAAAAACTCACTCATAACTATAAAGATTATAAAACTAACTGAAGTACAGAGACACAAAGGAAATAATTTAACTGCATCATGTACATTCAATGGACTATTAATAGAAAACAAAGTTATACTAATAATTAGCTTACCCAAGTCACTTACATTCTTTTATTCTATTCCATTTACTTTCATAAAAACTGGGTTTTCATAAAATGATGCATAAAAAAAGACTATATACCCACTTACATTTTCAGATCTTAACAATATTTATTTCAGAAATTTTGGCTCTATAGTCAATGAAATGAAATAATACTAAAATATTCAAAGGATTTTCAGAAATTGCAAGACTTGCTCTGGAATGTTATGTATATTGGAAAAGATATTCAAAAAGCCTTTTTTGTTAAAGTTGCCATAGTTACTCCCACAAAAGAGCCATTAGTAAAGATCCCTGTGCATGTACAAAATACCTTCAAATGCATCCACAATATGGACATGACCCATGCTTTTTGTTTATTCGTTTTTGAAAGGAATATCTAACAAGCATATCCACAATACTTATTTTCAGACAATAAGATGAGATATTCAAACGTAGTATGGGTTTGATTATCTCTTAGTGAGAATAGATATGATCTTGCAAAGAAAGTTATTTTCAACAGAAATCCAGAAAGAGTTTATCCAACTTGTGTTTCACAGGAATAACCAGAGAGTAATACCTGTTTGGTCAAGTCGGTCCAAATCACTCTATGAGTGTATCTTAAAAGTATAACCAATTTAAGAAGTCACATACGTATTTTGTACTGATAATCAACTTACAGCAAAATAACTTACTACCTAGTTATGTCTGTATCTTCTTACCCAACATACAATAAGAGCTGAAAGCGTTCTCTTTATCTAACTTAATGTTATAAATGCTTTGATTATGATGATGTTATTATTAGACAAATAATATATACAGAAGGGTGGTTCCACTGAAAAGACATGACAGAACACTGATATATAAAAACATTGCAACACAGTTAGCTCTTTTCAGCTTCACCCTGTCCACATTGGCAAGCAACATTGCAATAGCACATGCACACATATACACATACACACATGTTCGCACATGTACACACACATATACATGCATGCTAAATTCAGGATTTATTGTACAAAAAAGTTCAAATAAAATTTTAGTGATTAGGACAAATGATAATATGCCTTATTACAAAATAATACATAAACCATCACCACGCATGTTACATTTTACCTGCTTCTCCACATGTGATCACTTAATTTATTTTTAATTAATTAATTACCTTATTAAGTAATTTATTTGTTTGGTGTTAATACTAGGGCTTGAACTCAGGGCCTGGCTTTGTCCCAGAATTTATTTTTTGTTTCAGTTTTCTCAAGACTAGCATTTTACTGCTTGTACCACAGCTCCATTTTTAGCTTTTGCTGGTTACTTTCAAATCAGATTCTAATGGACTTTTTTTTCTTGGTCTGCTTTCAAACCACAATCCTCAGATTTCATCTTTCTGTTTAACTACTATTAAAGACATAAGCCATCAGTGTGGCTCCTATTTTTTCCTCAATAGTTATCTAATGCACATACTTAGATAGTAATTTAAAAATGAGAGTATAGAAGCAAGATGTACAGTGGTGATATTGTCCTGTCAGAAATTCAAGTTAGTAATGTAAATTTATTCTTCAGACCATACCAAACAATACCATGATATAGTGTAAGAGAACTCACTATTGAACATATTAGCTTTAAGAGCTTTCTGATAGATCCATTATTTATTGGTACCCAACATTAGAAAATTGTATGAGGCATTGGTAAAATAGAAGTCCTTTGCATGACTACATACATTCCTTGTTTTTTTTTTTTTAAAGACACTTGCTTTCATCTAAAAAGGAGGCCTATCTATTGTCTTAATGTGATTTTGATGATTGAACGTGCTTAGTGAGAAGGTCAAAATGTATTAGTAGTCCTTAACTATCAATTCTCATTTATCTTCTTGTAGAATATAATGATTAAATCAATAGTTCAGAATCATGCTTCCATTGCAAGTGGATCACCAGTAAGAAATCCTCAATACCAATTCCCACAAAGTTTTGTCACAGATACAATCTCCCTGCCTTCTCTGCTGCTTGACTACCTTCCTATTCCTTCATTGTACAGGAAAAGTGTGATTCAACTGATTTCAGTCAGATCTGTTACTAGAATTATCAAGGATTTAGTTTATTGTCTGTAATTTGGTCAAAGTTATGTCTCTTTATGTAGGCTACTAAAAATGTATTTACTAATTTCAAGTAAATACATAAATTCTATTTCCATCTTTTTTAAAAAATAAAATTTTGTTTGCTCTATAAATTGATCAGAGGCATGGATTTTGTGGCTAGATAGGTCATTGCACATCTGTCTCTCTCTTTTTCCCTTTCTTGGTTCTCATAAATAATATGATTGCTCCATAATTATCCTAATTTATTTTGCTTTTATATTTTTGGTTGCATCATTTCACTTTTTGCTCTGCCATTTAACAAATCATTTATATAGAAGGCATTATTTCCTGTTTTCTCATTCCTAGAATAAGCTGCACATGAAGACATCACTGGTCTTCATTTTCAGTGTGTACATTTGAATACGGAGGAACATCTTTCCTCTGTTCTCTAACAATTCCTTATTCTCCGGTTAGAATAATTTCGAATAGTAAAATTGGAAAAAGAGAAAATAAATCATGGTGAATAAACAGATGCAGAAAATTCACCGGATATTTCTGACCAGTTCAACCAATGTGAACTAATAGGGAAATACATGGATACCTCATTCCCACTGGCTCTCAAAGTCTCTGGTTAGGCAATTCTTAGGAATATGAGGAACAAGATGAAAAAGTAAGGAATGGTATCAATTAAAGAAAAAAAAATGGAGAAAGATCCAAGCAAATTTCTTCATTGGGCTGCCAAAAATATTCGGCTTATTACAGTGCGGAGACTTCTTTCCAAATGGCCACTCATGTGAATAGTAGGGATGACGATGAGTATACCCCTCTTCATTGAGAAGCCTAAAGTGGACACTTAGACATTGTCAATGAGTTGGTGTCTCAAGCGGCACATACAATAATTGTAGATGACTGGACACCCCTGCACAGTGCATATACGTGGAATAATACGAGTGGCTTCTTTCTTACTTCATCATGATACAGATACCAATGCCCAAACTAAAGGCCTCTTGACCCCCTTGTATCTTGCTGCTGAGAATTGAGATAGCAAAGATACGCTGGATCTCCTTCTGTTGAACCATTATATAAAACCAGGCCTGAAGAACAACATAGAAGAAACTGCATTTGATATTGCCAAAAGGATAAGTATGTGTCATTCCCTCTATGAAGTTGTGGAGGGCTGTACAAATTGTTCAACTAAGTCCTAATGTTCGGGTTAAGTTTCTTAAATTTCAAAAATGCAAGTCCATCTTTTGTGTCCCTACAAAATATTTTCACAAACAAATAAGAGCAATATCTTTTTTTTTTTTTTGGTCTGTCATGGGGCTTGAACTCTGGGCCTGGGAGCTATCCCTCTCTTCTTCAGCTCAAGGTGAGCACTCTACCACTTGAGCCACAGCTCCACTTCCAGTTTTCTAGTGGTTTATTGGAGAAAAGAGTACCACAGACTTCCCTTTCCAGGCTGGCTTTGAACAATGATTCTCAGATCTCAGCCTCCTATGTAGCTAGGATTATAGGCATGAGCCACCAGTGCCCGGCAACACCAATATTTTACTGTAAAAATTCATGGATTCCGCGGAATTCTTCCAAATGAATTGCCTGCATTGGATGTCAAAATGTATTCAATAGTTTTTGTATACATGTATAATGATTTCTTCAGAGTTTGTGATTTTTTAATCAGAAATAATTTTAACTTACCTGTTGAAATGATTAGTACAGAAAGTAAAATATTTCTGGTGCTTGTCTGAAAAAGTATATTTTAAAATATTCTATATTCTATGTTTGCATAATGTTCATAATTTATTTTATTTTCTCCTAGATATACTTTGAATTCTACATTACTTTATAATATATAGGTTAATTAATGTTTCCTTTCCGATTGCATTCCATATAGAAACAGTTTGATTCCTTATTTTTTCTAGGTCTTTATTTTTCTTTGGGATAAAATGACAATGTTGTCTAATTTGAAGTTTTGTAAATTTTATGCTATGTAAACGCCTTTCTGAGATGAAGATTTAATACACTGATGTCAAACTAAATTTAATTATATGAATTACGTGTATTGTTACACTTGTAATTTTGTAATCAACCTTTTAATAACTGTTTTTCATTTCTTGCATCTGAAGAATGAAAAATATGGAATACTTCTCAAATTTTCATATTATCCTTTTGCAAGTGCCATGTTAATCTCTGTATTGTAATTTGAGTATACGTGCTGCTGATGCATGTAGTATCCTCTAAATTTAAGTTGTTAATGATGCAATCTTTATACAGGCTTATATCTATGGGTGCCTACTTGTAACAAGGAAACCTTATTGTTCCTAACAATGCTATCGATCTTATTTCCCTAAAATTCTGTGAATATTGAAAAAATTGTATTAATCAGTCGATTGCTCACATTTGCAAATTTTTTTGTCAATGACTATCAAGTCTTTTTATTTGGAATTTCATCGTACTCTCAATTATTTATAGATAGGTCTAAAGGTGATGGCTTTTTCAAGTACTTATTTATCCAACTGAATTAGCTTTGTGGACCTAATGAATTCAAAGTAAGCATTGCTTAAGAGCTACTTCTAAACTTCTCCAGCTGACATTTTCCCAAATGAGGTGTTACTGGCACAAATGTCTACCTGAGCCTTTACCCTTCTTCCATGTGGGAACAGACCAACCAGAATATCTTACCCTGAAAACGTAAATTGTCTTACTTGAACAAAACTAATCTTGGTTACAAGGGATGATAGAGAGATGAACAGTTCAAACAGAACTGTTCAGACTAGAAGGTATTTTATCAAAATATAATTTTTATTATACCTTCCATTTCAACAGTAACTAAAGCCAAGAAGGTGAAAAAATTGTTCATATGCATGATTACTTAATGTCCTGGATTGTCTACCATCCAACCAGGCAGGAACTTACACTACTGCCTTTTTATCACCAAATATTTTCATAGTTGCAGGAGAAGTCCATATGTTTCTCCTCATTATTAGGCATTAAATTGATAATGTTTTAATCACAGTGTTTCCCCTTGCCTACATGCTGTAAATCTACAAATGGTAAAGCTTTAGGTCTAACTCTATCAAACACTGAGGCAGAGATAATGGAATAATACTTAAAACAGAGTTGCCTTTGATACAGTAACTACAACAGAACAATGCAAAACGTGTGCCTTTTAATTATATTAAATATAGTTATATATTTTATATTTATATGTGCTGATTTTATATTTCACACAATGAAACTTACTAGAATTAGTTGATAATTTGACAAATAAATTGATATTTATTCCAATAAATAGGATTGGAATATAAACAATTAGGTTTAAAATATATATTAGAATATAAAAAGTATCAATGCAATGTCTTTAGTATAAACTTGTAATACATTCTAACTGTTCTGGGTCTTCTGAATTCACATGGTAAAAAAAATGTTTTCCTCTAATCTATAATGAATTTTACTCTGCTGCTCTGTTTATTGTTTTAACTCGCTAGTCCCAAACTTTTTCTCCATATTTCTGAAGCATTCCTACTGATTATGCCCAAATTTTGCTAAGATGCCTAAAGCATATTATTCTTCTGCAGGACCCATGGGTCATAGGATCCCAGGTCCCAGGTACCTGCATCATCAGATAACAAGGGCAAGACTTCTTACCAAGGCCCACGCAACATGTCAACACAAAGTAATTGAAGACCCATCTCAATTTGTCATTTCCTATATTTCAGGGCCCCAATTCCTTGAGATGCAGGAATTAGCAGTAAGCAATTGTGAAATGCAAGGGAACTTAGCAATTTTTTATCAGAGAAAGCTATTATTTCTATGACCATTAATCCCAAGATTTATGCCATAAAGTCATCATAGCCTAACAGTTTCCAACTTGTAAGGGGCACTTTAAAATTACTTAATTCACATCATGAATACCTTATCTCTATTTTGACAAAATACAACACCTCTGCTAATGTGACGCCCTCCTTGTTCTGAAAAGAACACCACAATAAACTGAGCTGCATTATTTTTCCACCACTGGTATTCTTGGGATCACAACACGTGCAAATATTATTTATATTTATACTTTTTTAGCTATCATAGATATTCAGGATGCTAAGATAGGAAAATTATGGTTCAAAGCCCACCCAGACAGGAAGGTTTCTTAGAATCTTATCTCCAAAAAATTTCTCCACAAAAGCCAGACTCAAATGGCACTGAGGTTGAAGTGGTAGGGCACGAGCCTTGAACATAAACAGGCTCAGAGACTCTGTCCAGGCCAAGAGTTCAAGCTCTAGGACGAACCAATAAAACAAAATCTAAATTGAAAACAAACCCCAAACCTAGCATTTTTCTCCATGTATACAGAGGCACGTAAATAAGGTAATGGCTTCCTGTGTTACATATAGGTAGAAGAAAGAAGATGTCACACAATTACTCTCTTCATACCATATTAAACCAAACCCTTAAAAATTGTTTTTTCTAAATATATAAATTAATGTCATCCATTTGTTGGCAACTCTGTGTAGATTATTCCCATTAATATGGTGTACATGACCTGTGGGAATTATCTAGTAACTATGTTCTAATTATAACACTCTTGAAAGAATATCTAGGCAAATAGAATGCCAGAATCATTTGTGAATTTTTCAATTAATCCCTCTCCTTAAAAAGAATTTTGTAGTATCCTATGGAATATGAAATTACAAATAAAACCAAAAAATATATTTTAAACCTAAATTCTAATTTAACAAGGTCTACAAAGTCCTACATTAGACGAACTTTGTTATTTCTCCAGACTTAAGCTTTTGTAATCCTTCAACATTTATTTGGAATCCAACAGAATGATGCTTATTTACTTTTGCAAATTTTTGGATCGGAATCATGAGCTATTTTGCATCTAGGAATGTTCTGTAATGATGAGAGCATTTAAAACGCAAGTGAGGATATATATGAGTTGCATTCATTCTGAAACTTGACTTCTCAAAACATAATGACAAAATTAGCCCAAACTCTGAATTGTGTATTCTTTCTTGTTGTTTGGTTTGTTTTACTGAGACAAAATTATTCTACCTGGTCCAGGGAAGGTATCGTTATGTAATTCCACTATCTAATCTCCTGTCTGAGTGCTAGAATTCCAGGCTTGTATCACATTGCCCTGCCATAGTTTGTTTATTTAATATAGAAACAGACTAGCAATTTTGAACTTCTCCTATGATGTTATCCACTAGACTGATTGCTCAGACTGTTTATGTACTATTTTCAAAGATGTTTTCACATTTGACACAGGATATGAACATTTTCAGATGCACCTGCAAGGTTCCCTGATTCATTCCACCAAGGATCCTATCCCGTTAATAATGATTACTTGACTCTCTTACATCTCTGGTCCCTACCTATGTAATATTCTCAACTTTGGGGGAAAGTTCACTTGAGGACTTTCTAATATTAAAAATTATCACTTGATTCTAGTCGTACTCAGGAGGTATTTTCTATTGTTTTCTAACTTTTCTACATATACTGAGAGTTGTTTCATTTGTGTATTTTTGTGTGCACCTATAAGTGCCTCTGTGTGTATATGTATGTTTGTATGTATGTATGCAAAAACCTAAAGCTGTTATTCAGCAATCCTGCTCGTGACTGGTATTCCAGCTTTTGGCTGGTTAATTATATGTAGTGTCTCAAAGCCTATACTGTCCAAGCTGGATGTAAATTGAACTTCCCAGACTCCTTTACATTCTTAGGTTTTATTTTTCCAGGAGTATCAACTTTCAAACTTCAAACACTTTTGTGAGTGTAAAGTCTAACCTGTAGCCCAGATTTTTGACTCAAGAATTCATATAAAGGTAGATGAACATATACATTACATATCCTGAGTGTTCACTGTTAGAAATGTGATCATAAACCAAGTTGTTGTGAGATCTGAGGATTGGGGTTTAAAGCCAGCATGGGTAGGAAAGTCCTGGTGACTCTTTTCTCCAATAATTACCAGAAAACTGGAAGTGGCACTGTGGCTCAAGTGGAAGAGCACTAGCCTTGAGCTGTGTTTCAGAGGGACAGCGCCCTGTCCCATATTTCAGGTGCCACGAACAATAACAACAACAACAACAACAACAACAAGAGCAACAAAAGAATATAAGAAAAGGAATGAAAAAGATGTGTGATCTTAGCCACCAGGTTCATTCCTATTATAATTCCTGTTCTCTCAAGATGGACTCTTTTTTTCCAGTTAAGTCTATTCTCCCATATCTGACTTGCATTGGAAACAGAATCATTCTTCCATTCTCCTTTTTGCACATTTACATGATTAGCAAGCATGATGTAGAAAGGGAGTGGCCTCATGCTTCATGTTCCACTTAGGAGTAATGCTTTCTCTATTTCACTCCCATAAATCTACATACTGGACTTGGTTTTATTGTTTCAATGTTTTCTTATTTGTAGTGTCTTCTATATTGTATTGAACACTTATACATAAAAAAAGAACTTCTTTTTCTCCTATAATTGCTTTTGTTTCTCTTACTGTTAACTCATGTACACTTGGGAAATTAATGCACAGCACATAGACTCAAAATAAAAGATCTGAGAACCTTCTTCCCATTTAAAATTCACCTTAATTTACAGAGCACATAAGAAGTTTGAACAAAATGTTCTCATGGATAATGTATTTATAAGCAACTTAAATTTCATTTCTCTTTACTAAGTTGTCTCTGAAACACGTGTTACCTCATGTCCAAAAGTGTCTTTGTGCTATTTCAATGAAGCCAGAAAACATTCATTTTTTTTCTGGAGCAGCACCATAAATTGTTACTGGAAGTAAATGTTAATGGATGTGGAAACTGATCCCAGGAGAGCAATTGAACATAGAGAAATGACAAAGTTGAAGTTAACTATTGCTTTCTTTTTTGCTGTATAAGAAAAGAATCCTAGGCTGGAAGGAAACTCTGTCCCTGACTTTTTTGAGTGTGTCCTTTACTCATATAAACCTCCTCTGTAAACTTCTGTCTGAGAGTATTACAAAAGGAAACAATATACCATTTGAAGGCCAGCATAGAACAAAAGGAAGTAACTTTGTTTTAAAAGTGTTCTACTGCAAAGAAGCAAAGATATGGACATTTTAAGTGTCTTATGGATGGATGTTTCACTCCTGAGATGATTCTCTTGTTGCAGGAATCAGTTATCAATTCCTTTAGTCTGGTCCTGAGTTTTCCATAGCAATAAGGATTTCAAAATAGCAGGATCCAGTGAGTATGATCAGCAAAAGCAGCCTCATCTCAGACAACCATTATTTTAAGGAGAGTCCCAAAGAAATACCCAGGGTTTGTTTTGTTTGCTTGTTTGTTTAGTTTGTGCTGGTTCTGGGGCTTGAACTTAGAGACTTGCCCCTGTCCCTGAAGAGTTGTCTTTCTTTCCCACCTGGCCCAACGCTAGTACTCCACTACTTGAGCCAAAAGTCCACTTCTGTCTTTTTTGGTGTTTAATTACAGATAAGAGTTTGACAGACTCTCTTGCCTGGGTTGGCTTTGAACTAACACAGTAAGAAAACTAAGTGATATCAATTGTATGTACTTCTCTTTTGAACCAAAAAATATTAGATGAAGTTTATTATAAAGCTAATATTGACAATTTTTAAAGAAAAGAATATGTTTAGCAAAAAACCATAACAAATAACTCAGCAAAAGTAGGTGCACCACTAAATCATTTGGGACGATTACTATTGACTTCATCATTCCTTTGGGGGAGACTTAAAGCCATATTTGCACTTTTTTGTTGGTTCTGGGGATTGAACATTGATCCAGGGCACGGTCTCTCAGCTCTTCAGCACAAATTGAGCACTCTACCACTTTAGCTACAGCACCACTTCCGGATTTCTGGACTTAATTGAAGATAAGTGTTTCATGGACTTTCCTGACCAGGCTGGCTTTGAAACACAATCCTCTTGTCTCAACCTCCTGAGTAGCTAGGATTACAGGCATGAGCCACCAGCACCCGGCTCATATTTGCATTTATATGCATTTTATGTCACTATGTAGACAAAGAATGAAAGAAATCTGAACCAAATGTTGTGACAGCTTTTCAGAATAATTGAGGTAGCAATAAATATGCCCCCTTTTTCCATTTTGTTACATTAATGACTCATGAGCTATTGGACTCTTAAATTAATATCCCCTTTCCTCTTTGTAGGTGTATTTAGTATCAGGAAATGTTCATAAAGAAATATAGAAAGACATATTTTTAGAAAGCAAAGGAGATCAGGTATAAAAGAACAGCATAGAAGGAGATACATTTATCACCCAGAGTTTAAGAACTAGCATAGGAAATTTTGAATGCTAAAGGCAATGAGGCATATGCTTAGTTGATAACTCGTTCTTCAATAACCAAAAATGGTTCCCTAGAACGGTTTTTGCTATACCTTAGTTACTATCATTTTTTCATTCCATCTGGAGTTATTCTTTCACTTTTGTCACAACTGATAATTAGCCTCTGCTTTATTGGTGCGATGACTGGCCAAAACAGTTTCCAAATCTCACTTAGACTACCCTTCTCATTGTGATTAGCAGTGACCCTACTCAAAGCTTGGAATCTTTGAATTTCCAGAATTAATCTTCACCTGACATCTAAGCACATTCCTGGCATTAATTGCTGTGACCTAATGAACAAAACATTTTTTCAACACAGTATCCTAACATAGGTAAAGTACATGAATTAGGGACTATTGTCAGGTATCAGTATGGAAAGAGCAATTATATATTCCAGGTATGGGTTCTGTATTTTGCATTTACTAATTAAATGTTCTTTGTTGTTGTTTTGCTGTTGTTGTTTTGGCAGTCCTGGGGCTGAAACTCAGCACTTGGGAATTATTCCCCAGCCTTTTTTTTCCTCAAGGCTAACCCTCCACCAGTTGAGGCACAGGACCACTTCCAGTGTTTCCTTTTCAATTTTGGGTGCTGAGGAATTGAACCCAGGGTTTCATTCATGCTAGGCAATCACCGTATTATGAAGCCACATTCCCAGAACCCTAAATGACTTTCTTAAGATGGCATTATATTTTCATTCTGTAAGTATATGTCATAATTTTAGCCAGAATTTTCTAGAAAAGAGCATTGAACACAGTACTCAGTCCAGTAAGGCTAGATGGACAATGGATAACTGTCACAGTGTAGCCAGGATACAGAAGGACTTACCTCATGGAGCTGGTACAACAGACTGAGCGAGACAGCTTCTGACCCAAAGCCTACCTCCAGAATGAGAGGGCCATCTTGGTTCCAACCACATGGGGATGCTGGGCCACCTCCTCTAGCACCCATTGAATCAGTTCCTGAGAGAGAAAGAGGAAGAAAGACGGTCAGAATTACACTTAAGCCAGGTGACGGTGGTTCAGGCCTATAATCCTAAGTACAATGGAGGCTGAGATATGAAGATGATGGTTTATAGCCAGCCCAGGCATGAACAACTGTGAGACAATTATCTCCAAAGAACCACCTGAAAACTGGAAGTGGTGCTGTGACTAAAGTGGTAGAGTGCTAGCTTTTAGTTGAGTAGCTCGGGGAGCTGCCCCAGGCCCAAAGTTGAAGCCCCATGACTGAAAAGAAGTGGACTTCCCACCACAAGAAGTGGACTGAATAGCACCCATTGTCCTAGGGAGCATAGCAGAGAACTTAGGCTGAGCTTCCTGTCAGCTGGGCGTCATTAGTAGGTCACCCGGCTTCTCTGTGCCTCAGTTTCCCCAGCTTCAAAACTGAACAAAGTGAAGAATCCCATTACTCATGGAGATAGGCAATAATCCCATACCTGTTGCACCATTAATTACACACACCATCTGAGATCTTTCCGGGTATCTTCCTTTCATATGCTCACAGAATTGCCAAGAACAGTATCAGATTGACCCTCCCTCTGTGCCTGTCCCTGCTGCAGAGATCCCTCTGTATTCATCCTTTGTTTCCTTACAACTGTCCCATGAGTAGATTAAATTACAATGGTTGAGGCCCAACCCAGAGCTTCACCTCTGGTCAAGAATCGGCTGCCGTGGACTGAGTTTGGGACAATCCATCTAAACCAATGACTGAGCATGGTGCTACATATCTACCATCCAAACTACAGAAGACCGGGCCTGGTGGCTCATGCCTGTCACAGATAGGAGGACCATGATCCAGCCCAGGCTGAGCATATATTAATTCTCCATCTCAGAAATGCCCAAGACAAAAAAGCTTGACTTGCATGGTAGAAGATCTGACTGGCAAGCCTAAGGCCTTGAGGTCAAACCCTAATATAGCAAAAAGAACCAGAGTTCCAGTGCCAGAGGCTCATACCTATAATCCTAGGTACTCAGGAGGCTGAGATCTGAAGATCACAGCTCAAGATTTAAAATAGGTTTGGCCTCGCCCATCAGGCGTCATGATGAGAAGACCCAGAGTCTGACCTATGCTGTTGTGCTCCATACTGGCAGAACTCATAGCCTTACTAAGTGTTGGTCATACTCTCTGTCCCCTTGAGAAGCCATCCCCTGCAGGCCGCACTCCCAGGTCCTCCCAAGCTCCCACTGCCACCATCCAGGCCCAAGGGAGTACACAGCTCCATTGCACACAGATCCCTTGTTCTTGTAATTTTACAGTGCTGTGTCCCCTTCAAGCCTCTCACCCTTCCAGGCCCCCAGACCTCAGCTGTGAAGCCCATACATAGATAGCAGGTAGCAGGTAGAAGTTACCAAAGCATTCAGCCTCCTTGTTACAACCCACTTCTACACACAAACACACACACACACACACACACACACACACACACACACACACACACACATCCAGACCGGTGGCAGATGACTCATCCATGCAGCACCTGCAATTTGCCAACTGATCACTCACCTGAGAACAGTCAGGCTGTACAAAGAAAAAGATGATCTGTCTCTCTGTCTGTCTCTCTCTGTCTCTCTCTGTCTGTCTTCAGGTGAAAGGTTGGCTGAACACGGAAGACAAGGGCTCACACAGCAAGGGTTTCTATCTTCTGCATCCAACACCTCCCATCCCCAGAAAAAAAGGAAAAGACCCCAGAAGGCAGGTGTAGACATGCTGCTCCACACCTCTGACTAAAGCCACCGGGTTCCCACCAGGGAGAGGAAGGGTGCCGATGTGTGGCTGTGTGGCTCCCACTGCTCCAGGCCAGGGGATCTGTGGCGCCCACTCCTCACCCCATCCTGCATCTCCCCGTTTCCTGGGACACTAGCCGCTGGGGATGGAGGTGGGATCCTCGGGTCAACACCCACCCCCACCCCTGGGGCACATTTGTGCCAGGGCCTAGGCTAGACTGTGGGGCACAGGGGAGGCAGGGTCCAGGTTGGAGGGGAGGGGATATGGGGTCACAGGGTACGGGGCTGTGTGGCAGCCACTCACATATGTTGCTGGCAGAAGCTATTGGCAGCTGCTCCAGGTGGGGCAAGCAGCAATGGCAGAGGCATGACAGACACTCAAGCCCTGAGCAGAGGACAGGGGAGCCAGGATCAGGTCAGACCCCAAGCTGGTTCGTGGCACACCATTGTACCATTGCCTGAGGAAACCATGGGTCTGAGCCCTCAGCACCAGGTTTGAAATGCTGCTCCATGTGAAGGGGGGAGAGGGCCGGGGCTCAGGCAGGTACATGGTGGGCCTGAGGAAGGCCTCTCCTCCTAGGCCTCAAGTCTCTTGCTCACCACTCAGCCACCTCTACCTTCCTCAACTGCTGGTAGTGATGTTAACAAACGGAGGGAATCAAGGTGCTACTTGGCAACATGGAATGTGGGCGTGGCCACAATTCTTGTATCCCATTGGTCAGAAAGAACCATGAAACAATGGGGGTGTGGCTGGAATCCTGTGATGTAGGCAGAATGGGCGGAGTCAAAATGATGGCAGCCCCTTTCCCAGGGAACTCTGTCCAATCCAGTTGGGGACAAGAGGGTGACCTGCTTTAGCCTGATGACTGCACAGATTGTTGTGTATGTCTGTTTGTTCCCAGACCTTGAACTCAGGATCTGGGCACAATCTGTGAATTGCTTTTGATCAAGTCTAGCTCTCGACCTCTGGAACCACACTGCTTTACTTCTGGCTTTGTTGGCACAAGTTAGACAGGACTTTCCTCCCTAGGGTGACTTTGACCATGATTCTTCTTTCACAGCCTTGTAAGTTTTAAGGAAGACTGCTGAGAGCCACTGATGCCTGGCTAATCATTGGTTTTGCTGATGTTCCTGGACAGACCTGTGAGTTCCCTGTCCTCAGGTTTAAGTGGTAGGAGCTGGAGCCCACAGTTTGAATCCTGGTCCTGCCACCAACAAATGGCAGGAGATCCTATGGAACTCATTCCTATTCATGTGATTACCAAAGGAATGTGATGTATGTCATGATTAAATGGGCAGTACTTGAATGACTTGAGGATAAAATTATACACAATTACAGTATAAGACACTGGTCAGTATTAATTAATACTTTATGAAGCATTTAAACAATCACATTCATTAAATGGAGGCCAAATGGAATACCTACGAATTGGGCATCACATAGCATGGAGATGCCAATTTTTTTCTGCCAGGACTGGGATTTGAACTCATGGTCTAGGTAACCCTGCTGTTGCACTGTGTGGGAAGGGGAAGCTTGCCTACTTGAATTCAAGAAATTCAAGTCTGTTCCTTAGGCCTGAAATCGATGCCCACCAGTAGAAAACATCCTATTTGTGTACATTTTAAATATATGATTTATATTTATATACATACGTTGATTCCATATTGCATTCAGTGTAGTTATTTATTTTATTTTTTGTTTTATTCATGTATTGACTACTCATTTTATTGACTATTATGACACATAGAACAGTGGTTACATTGATTACATAGGATAAAGGTTTGCATATGTATTGCACATCCTTCCTGACACCCAGAACTTTCACAGAAATGGAAAACATGTGTCACCATCAGCTTCTTAGTACACGATTCATTTTTTGGGAGTGCTGGCATCTGAACTCACAGCCTACAAGGCCCAATTCATGAATGGGTGAGTGTCAGCCTGCCATCCTGGGGCAAATTGAGCTGACAGGCAGTTCCAAGTACCTGAGATCGAGCCCCAGCGGTTGACAAAATAAGCACAGATTGACGTGCAGATGGTAGTGCACAAATAAATATATATCGTTATAGAGTGTCAGAGATGTCTATACATTATTCAGTTATATAGGCTACACTCCTACCAATTCTTAGGTATTTATAATGCCTCCATGTAATTAATGTTATTGTTTGCATTTTTAACAAACTATTAAGTAAATCAATCAATATCCTGAAATTATTGCATTCTGTAACAGTATTCTTTTAATGCTTCATAAATATTAAATAAAATCAGTCTCCTGAAATGATGCTGTCTAATTTTATAGGAGCATCATACACCATCAACTCATTCAACTGTGACATTGATAATATTACCTTGTTATTCCCATGGATGGGAACGAGTCTCTTAGTATCTTCTGCCATTGATTGGTGTCAGGATTGGGATTCGAAATCAAGGCCTACATTGTCATGTGGACCTATGACTTCTTCAATAGCCTGACAACCTTCAGCAATGCAAGGTGAAGTGCCCTTTGCAACAGTGTCATTCAAACCCAGGAGGGTCACCGTGCAAAGGAAGAAAACATAAAAAGGCCATCTCGCTGCATTTTTTTCTGTACATTTTTGCCACAAAAGGCCTGGGGGTCTAGGATCGCAGGATCTACTGTGGGTCCAGTGGCCGCACCTCAACATAGGGTGATCGAAGCTGAGGCAGAGTTACCACAACCTGAGTTCAAGCTCCCTGCAGAGCAAAAAATAATTGAAAGAGATTAGCTTCCTGGCTTGCAATTCACCCCCTTTATTCTGCCAGGCTTTGGATTTGAACTCTGGGTATATCTGCAGCACTGTGGAAGAAGTGGAAGCTCACTGTACTTGAACATAAGAAAGTCAGGCCTGTACTCTAAGCCAAAATTCAAGCCCAAGCCTTGGAAAACATACTAGTTATATACATTGTAAATACAGGATTTGTACTTACCTATGGATGTTCAGTCCATACACGTTTGGTGTGGTTGTTCCTTGTACTTTTTGTTTTATTCGTTTATTTACCATTGATTTTACTATGATGACACCCATTCCCTTTATTACATTGATGACATCCTATTACATGTAATCTAAATTTGTAGACGTGTTCTCCATCATGCCTGACACCAGGACTCTCAGAGAAAAGGAAAAAAAGTTTAACACTTGGCTTCTTACTGCATGATCCAATTGTTGGGAGTGCTGGAATCTGAACTTAGGGCTTAGCAGGACCAATTGGTGAATAGTTCAATGTGATCGCAGCAGCCTGTGAGCAACAACGGAGTTAGGCCATTCCCAGGATCTGACATTGATCCCCAGGATGTGCTACGATAGTCATAAATTAATAATTTAAACATAGGATCTATATTTACATATATGTATGGACAGCATCTTTCCTTTGGAGTACTTTTTGTCCTGCTTTTCTGTGTTATGTAAGTATTGTGTATTTTACTGAGTAAGGTAACAAATATAACAACCTATTGCCCTGGCTATAGGGTTTCCTATGCATTCTCCATCCAAGCTGAGACCCAGGACTTTCACAGGACAGGAAAAAAGGTGAATCGATGGGCTTCTCACATCAGGATTCATCTTTTGTCAGTGTTGGTATTTGAACTCAGAGCCTATCAGGCCCAATTGAGGAAAGGGTCAAGGTGAGGACACCAGCCTGTGAGCAACGAAGGAGATAGGCAATTCCCAGGACCTGACATCGAGTCCCAGGGAGGTCCAGATAGTCATAAATTCATAATTTAAGCATAGGTTCTATATTTACGTACATGTGTGGACAGCATCTTGCATTGTTGTGTATTTTACTGAGTATGGTGACAGGTATAACTGTGCTGACATGGATGACAACCTGTTCCTATAGTTATAGGGTTGCCTATGCATTCTACATCCTAGTGGAAGACCAGGACTTACACAGGAGAGGAAAACATGTTCAACGACTGGCTTCTGACAAGAGAATGAATCTTTTGTCAGTGCTGGGATTTGAACTGAGGTCTGGGTAGCATTGTTGCACTTTGGGGTAAGGGAAATCTCACCATCCTTGAAGACTAGAATGTCAGGTCTGGATCAAGGCCTGATTTGAAGCCCCAGCAGTGGACAAAATAACAAGCAGGACTTTTTTAGACATAGGATCTCCCTTTACCTACAAGTGTGGTATGCATCTTGCATTCAGTGTATTTATTCTTTCTATTTTGTGTCTTATTCATGGATGTATTGTGTATTTTATTGAGTATGGTGATAGATATAACTATGCTGACATGAATAACAACCTATTCGAATGTCTATAGAGTTGTCTATATAGAATACTCCATCCTCGCTGAGACCCAGGACTTTCACAGGGGAGGAAAACAGGTGGATTGATTGGCTTCTCAAATCAAGATGAATCTTTTGGCAGTGCTGGGATTTGAACTCAAGGCCTAGCAGGCCCAATTGGTGAATGGCTCATGGTGAACACACCAACCTGTGAGGCACTAAGGAGGTAGGCAGTTCCTAGGACCTGAAATGAAGCCCTGGTGGGGGCCAATATAGTCATAAATTCATCATTTAAACACAG
Organism: Dipodomys spectabilis; assembly: GCF_019054845.1. Taxonomy (NCBI): domain Eukaryota; kingdom Metazoa; phylum Chordata; class Mammalia; order Rodentia; family Heteromyidae; genus Dipodomys; species Dipodomys spectabilis. The sequence goes on along the minus strand of NW_024871009.1, from coordinate 753,725 downwards.
GATCTATATTTCCATACATGTATGGGCAGCATCTTGCATTCTGTGTAGTCATTCTCTTTACTTTTTGTCTTATTCATTGATGTATTGTGTATTTTCTTGAGTATAGGATGACAGATATAACTGTGGTGACCTGGATGACAACCTATTCACATGAGTAGAGAGTTGCCTATGCATTCTCCATCCTAGCTAAGACGCAGGACTTGCACAGCGCAGGAAAACTGGAGCAATGACTGGCTTCTCACATCAGGGTGAATTTTGTCAGTGCTGGGATTTGAACTTTGGGCCTAGAAGGCCCAACTGCCCAATGGGTCCACATGATCACACCAGATTGTGAGCCACTAAAGAGCTGGTCGGTTCCCAGGAACAGAGATCAAGCACCAGGGAGGCCACAATTGTCCTGAATGCATCATTTAAACATGTGATGTATATTCAAATCCGTGTGTGGACTGCATTGTGTATTTAGTGTAGTCATTTTATTTTGTATGCTATTCATGGATGTATTGTGTATTTTCTTCAGTATATGATGACAGGTATAACTGGCCTCACAGGATAACAACCTATTCCCATGGCCACAGTGTGGCCCATGCATTCTTCATCCTAGCTGAGACCCAGGACTTGCACAGGAAAGGAACACAGGTGCAACAATTGGCTTCTGACATCAGGATGAATATTTTGGCACTGCTGGGATCTTAACTCGGGGACCAGCAGACCCCATTGACGAATGGGTCCATGTGAGCACACCAGCCTGTGAGCCACTAAGGAGTAAGGCCGTTCCCAGAACCTGAGTTGGACTCACAGGTGGAGGTGTGGGGGAAGGGCACACAGCAGTCATCCATTCATAAGTTGAAAGTAGTATGCAAATAAGTAGACATTTGTATAGAGTAGGAGAGACGATAACATGTGATGGAATCCAATCTACCATGTGTCTACTGATTCTTGGATCTTTCCAGATGCCTTCATTTCATGACTGTGATGATTATTGTCATGCTTAATCAGCACTGCTTTACAAATAAGCGATGCTCCATGAGTCTTGCCTATCATTTCCTAGTCACTTCATGCATGAACTACTCATTCGATGAGATCAATCACATTCCATGACTTTTCCTGTTTCAGAAACCATTATCTCAGGATTTCCCGCCATTGCTTTCTCATTGGGGTGGGCTGAATTCAAGCCTAAGGCATGGAAAACATACTCCTTATATATATTTTAAAGATAGGATTTATACCTCTATACAGATGTTCAGTAGATACCTTGTTTGGTGTGGTAGGATTTACACTTCCATACAGATGTTCAGTCCATATCACATTTAGTGTGGTTATTCATGTTATTTCTTTTTTTATTCATTTATTTATGATTTATTTTATTGACTTTGGTGATACCTATACCATTTATTACATTGTTTACATCAAATCACATAACATCTAGATTTGTAGATGTGTTCTCCATCATGCCTGACATCCTAGACTCTCCCAGAAAAGGAAAACATGTGTCACAATCGGCTTTTAACTCAAAGATTAAATTTTTGGCAGTTTTGGGATCTGAACTCAGGTCCTAGCAGGCCCAATTCATGATTGGGTGAGTGTGGGCACAGAAGCCTCTAGCCAATGAAGCTGTCATGTGGTTCCCAGGCACTGAGATCAAGCCCCAAGTTTGGCCAAAACAGCAATACATGGATAGGCAGAGGGTGGTATACAAATAAATATATATTGTTAAAGAGTTCCAGAGCTGTTTATCTATGACTGGATGACATCTACTATGTTCCTACCAACCCTTAGGTATTTATATATCTCCATTGAAACAATATTATTCTTTTCATGCTTAATAAACTATTAATTAAGGTTAATCAGCATGCTAGGATTATTGCATCCAATTTTAGATTAGACAAATGCATGTACTACTCTTTCAATCTGTATTCTTATGCATAGGAACGAGTCTCTTGTGATCTCCTGCCATTGGTAAGTGTAAGGATTAGGATTTGAACCCAGGGCCTATGTTGATATGTTGGCTTATGGTTTCCCTGATAACCTGCCAGCCATCTGCAATGGCAGGCCAGGTCCACTTTGAAACCATGTCATTCAGACCCAGGATGGTCACTATGCACAGAAAAAATTGTAAAACCCTGAGCCCTCTACAGCTCCCCACTTTTTGTGCTGTTCTGCTTTTTTTTTCTTCCTGCAAGCCCACTGGGCCTAGGGTCCCAGGATCAGCTTTGGGTCCCGAGGCTGCACCCCAGCCTAGGGAGAGTGCAGCTGAGCCAGAGTTGCCATGACCTGAGTTCAAGCCCCGTGGTTGGCAAAATTAATGAACTAATTAATTCATTAATTAACTAACTAAATTGAAATAATAAAGCTCCTTGGTTTGGAATTTCTGCCAGTTTTCTTTTCTAGCCTGGGACTTGAACTCAGAGTCTTGATGAATCCATAGCAATGTGACAGAAGGTGCAGAGTTGCCAATACTTGAGTTCAAATCCCATGCCATGCCAAAAATAAATAATTAAGTCACTGCCCTCAGCAGGGAAGTTAGTTATGAAGATGGGAGGGAAGGGATGATAGGGGAAAAACAAACGAGGAGGCAACAATGTTCAATAGGAAATGTACTCATTAGTTTGCTCATGTAACTGTGACCCCTCTGTACAACATTTTTACAGTAAAAAACATACAAAAAATTATGTACTCCTCAAGAAGCACTTTGGTGGTAAGGGATGGATGTCTGAATAGCTGTACAAAATTATACACTGATTTTTTTCAGTGTTCAGTATGGAACTGAATAAACATATCTGTTTCTATTACAAATGTTAAGTCACAGTCTTGGAACTGGGGCCAGTATTTCTGCCATTGCTGGGATTTGAGCTCAATGTCCAAGTAACTCTTTTGGACCTTGTGTGAAGGCTAAGCTGCCTGTCTTTGAGGAAAAGATTTTCAAGCTAGAGTTCCCAGGGCATGACTTAAGGCCCTGCAATAGAGAAAATATTTGTATATATGTGTAATATAAGATATATAGCTACATATGTATGTTTATTTCATATTATGATTATTATTATTGATTTTGTATTTAATTTTTATTTTATTCATTTTATTGTTTATTGTATTTAGTATTATTATACACATAATATTTATTATGTTGTGTCCATATATTATAAAATTATACACAATAATTCAGTACATTGACTCATTTTCATTAATACTTTATTAAATGTTGAAACATGATACATAATTAAATGGAGGCATTTGTCAAGTCATCACATGGTTAGATTCTGTCCCCAGTATGAGCTTTGTCTTATTTATCTTTGGACAACTGCCTATAGGGATTTTTTTATATGATTTATACTCAGAAGCCTATTCTTGTGGATAGGCAAGTTGAGGGATAAAATCGTAAGGTTAGGGCTGGGAATGTGGCTTAGTGGTAGAGAGCTTGCTCAGCATGCATGAAAGCCATGGTTTGAATCCTCAGTGCCACATACTCAGAAAAAGCCAGAAGCTGTGGTGTGGCTCAAGTGGTAGAGTACTATCCTTGATAAAAAGAAGCTCAAAGATAGTACCCAGGCCCTAATTTCACGCCCCAGGTCTGGCAAAAACAATACACCAGATTCCAGTGGCTATGGAAACCTACTTTCTCAGGAGGCTTAGATCTGAAGATCGCAGTTTGAAGACAGCCTAGGGAAGGAAAGCCTGTTGGACTCTTACCTCCAATGAACCATCAAAAAACCCCATGTGGCACTGTGGGTCAAGTGGTAGAGTGTTTGCCTTGAGTTGAGGGGTTAAGGGACAGGCCCAGGCTTCAGTTTGAGACACACAACTGGAAAAGAACGAGGGATAATCAAAGTAATTTTCCTATTTGCTATTTATGAGAATATTTTTTGGAAAATGAATGCTGATGTAAACCAGAATTGGAGTCAGACCTCAAAGTTCAAGTGTAGCACATCCGTAAGCCTTGCCTTTCAGATTCTATTATTATAAACTTGTGTCCTACAGGGTTCTGAACGGCCCATTGTTGAAAGGCTTAATATGCTCCCTAAGCCCTTTGTGATAAGCAGTTGACTTTTATTCTCAATGTCATTACAGTTCTGACCCTAGCAATGAACGAATAGCTCATCACCCTAACTCAGGAGGCTGAGGTCTCTATCACAGGGTGAAACCAGCCAAGGCAAGGAAGTCTAGGACATTCGGACTTGTTGGGCTGCAAGTGGGTTGATGCCCAAGATCCCACCTCTGCAAAAAAGGCATCGGACGGGCCTGGTCGTCACTGGGGAAGCGCGCCCCTCAGGCGAAGACCAGTGCAAGGTCCTCTCATTAATGTTTTAGACAGAGGCCCAACCTCTACTCTTACCTGTCGCTTAATAAAACAAAAAGGGGGAGCTGTGGAGAGCTGCGGGAGCCGACAAAAGATGGCGCGGCCGCATGGCACGACCAAGCCAAAGATGGCGCTGGCTTCCGCCTTCCACCTTCCCGATGGCGAGTGCTCTCTGTGAAAAACAACTCCTTATATGCCTATGACTTGGCTCCTAGTTTGCTTCCGTGTTTGCGACCCTATTGGTATATGCCACGTGGCACCTCGGGATTGGCCATCCAGGAGGCTTATAACTGGAGTGCGGGTGCGGGGCGGAGAAGAAGCTAATAATCAAGGTTCCTGAATAAACTGCTTTGAGAAGAATCCCGGGTCGTGTCTTCCTTGCTGGTCAAGGTAGATGCGACAAGTGGTGGCCCGTACGGGGAACTAACTCCACAAGGGATCCAGAACTCTTGGCAGTCAGGGTGGTGCACCGGTAAGTTCCCAGGTAAGTGGGAATCCGCGATTAAAGCGGGCATAATACGGGGCTCTTCTCTGTAGATAAAGAGAGAGCGGAAACCCGGGAAAAAATACAGGCCTAAAGTGAAAGTAAGAATATAAATATAAAAAATAAAAAAGGGAGTAAAAGAAGATAAATTTTTTATAACTAAGATGGGCCCTGCGACGTCTCATCCAATTTTTCTGGCCCTGAATGAGCTCCTACGCTCAAAAGGACTAAAGTTTAAGAAGGGTGTTTTACAGAGTTTCCTTGAAGAATGCAACATTGTAGCTCCTTGGTTCATAGTGTCCGGGAGCCTTACAGTAGCCTCGTGGGAAAAATTAGGGAGGGATTTGGACTTTGCTTATGAACAGGGCACATTAAAGGCAGGAGTCCGCACCATTTGGAAACTGATAAGGGGCTGCCTGGAGGACCAGCGCTGCTGTGAGGTTATAGAAAATGGACAGTCAGCACTGGAGCAGTTACAGGAGGAGAGGTCAGAGAAGGCGATCAGTGAAAAGGGAGACAGTAGACAGGGCAAAAGGGGGCAACTATACCCAGATCTGTCTGAGCTGAAATCGGAAAGAGAAAGTTCCAGTGAGTTAGAGGAGGAAGAAGTGAGAGCACTTATTCAACAGATGAAAAGGAGTCGTATAAAAAAGGGAAAACATAAGCTAAGCCAACCTGTGCTTAATGAGGATGTGGAAAGAACTTAAGTGCAAGACCCCTCAACTGGAAGGATGGAGAAGGACACTCTGGAAACATCCAGCCTTATGTTTTAGAATTGCCTGTCTCCCTGTGGGGTAGAGATTTACTAAAAGAGATGGGGTTTTGCCTTAGTAATGAATATTCTCCCACCTCAAAGGAAATGATGTTACGAATGGGCTACTGCCCAGGACAAGGACTGGGAAAAAACTTGCAAGGCTGTAAAGAGCCTATTGATGTCCACCAAAAACTTGATAGACATGGGCTGGGTTTTTCATAGGGGCCGCTGAGGATCAAATTCCCATTACCTGGAAGACGGAGGAACCGGTATGGGTAGCTCAGTGGCCTCTATCCTCCGAAAAGCTTTTAGCCGCTCATAAACTGGTAGAAGAACAAGTAGCCCTGGGTCATGTGAGACCCTCAGTTTCACCATGGAATACTCCAATATTTGTGATAAAGAAAAAGTCAGGTAAATGGCGATTACTTCATGATTTGCGTGCCATAAACGCACAGATGCAAATTATGGGCCCTGTACAAAGAGGGTTACCTTTGTTTTCTGCACTTCCTGCCCATTGGCCTATTATGGTAATAGACATAAAAGATTGTTTCTTTTCTATCCCCTTGCATTCGGCTGATTGTGAGCGCTTTGCTTTTACTGTGCTCTCTTGTAACCATGAGGAACCTGACCAAAGATATGAGTGGGTCGTGCTGCCTCAGGGTATGGCCAACAGCCCCACTATGTGTAAGTTGTTTGTCGGCAGGGCTATAGCTCCTGTTAAAAAAAGGCATCCAAAACTCAGGGTGGTCCATTATATGGATGACATTTTGTTAGCTCATAAGGAGGAGGCTGGATTACAAAAGGCCTATGCAGAATTGGTTCTTTCCTTAAGAAAACAGGGTCTTTATCCAGCGCCATCTTTGGCTTGGCCGTGCCATGCGGCCGCGCCATCTTTGGTCGGCTCCCGCAGCTCTCCACACTGACTTCCTGTTCTGAAACATCAGATGCTCAAGAAATTCCTGTGTTTCCTTTAGTGATTAGAAGTTACTTGCACTCTAAATGTTCTTGGTGTTCTTGAGCTACAGAAGAAGGAAAGAAATATTATTGACCCATCCTGGGTTCAAATGAAGTTCTCAGGATCCAAGCCCTAGCTCTGTTAGCAGGAACAACTCCAGTGTAACACTGTTTTTGAAGGACAGAAAACAGTTTCAAAAGCCAGGCTAGGTGCAGAGAACTAGGCCTGCAGCATTAGGAGGCAGAATTTACACACTCAACAGGGCAGTGAGCTGCAAAACCACTTCATTCATTCCAGGCACAGCCAGCAATGGGGGAAACCTGAAACATTTGTTAGTTACACCAGGGTCAGGCTTTTCTCAGTTTCTTCAAATGATGACTAACCTTCCTCCCTCAGGTGAAGGGAGCCTTAGGCTATATTTAGGTTACCAATACAGAGCCAGTTGAGTGGGGGAGTGTGTAAGAACAGAGTAGCAAAACCCTGCTATCTGGTCTTAGGGAGTGGGTTTTTGACTCTGCATTTATCAGGTTTGAAGGCCCTTCTATCTCTGCCAGTCTATTCTCCTCACTTCATTATCCACATTTTTAATGCAAATCCCCAAGGAGAGACAGGGCCATTTCTCTTCTGTCTCCAAGCATCTGAGTTAGAACCTGGCTCTGCTCTCTTGACTCTGGGGCTCTTGGATGCCTGAGAAGTGGGACAGAGACAGTCATCCTGCTCTGCATTTTTGTGAAGGGGATGCTGGTGTCCTGGCACACTGCAGAAAGCCTCATGACTGGGAAGAGTTCCCTTCTTCCCTTCTGACGTCAAAAACAGATTCATCTATCAACTTTCTCCCTTCCTTCCTTCCTTCCTTCCTTCCTTCCTTCCTTCCTTCCTTCCTTCCTTCCTTCCTTCCTTCCTTCCTTCCTTCCTTCCTTCCTTCCTTTCTTTCTTTCTTTCTTTCTTTCTTTCTTTCTTTCTTTCTTTCTTTCTTTCTTTCTTTCTTCTCTCTCTCTCTCTCTCTCTCTCTCTCTCTCTCTCTCTCTCTCTCTCTCTCTCTCTCTCTCTCTCTCTCTCTCTCTCTACCTACCTTCCTACCCAGGTAGCTATCTCTTTGTCAGTTGTTGGGTTGAACTCAAGGCCTGGGCACTGTCTCTAGCATTCTGCTACTTGAGCCACAGCACATATTCTGGCTTTGTCTATGTACGGGTGCCTGATGAATCGAACCCAGGACTTCTTGCATGCTAGGCAATCACTCTCTCATTAATTCATATTCCCAGCCCCTTCATTTTTTTCTTATTGGTAGTTTTTACATAAGTATGCTACCATTTTATATATTCAAATTTAATTTTCTGAATACCAGTTACGTCTAAGAAACCTGATCTTCTCTTCCCCTGCCTGATTTGTGATTGTTCCTGCATTGCCCTCATAATAAAATGTAAATAAAGGCTGATGAGAGCTTCAGTGTGCATCATATAAAGACACAGGCCTAGAATCCTGGAAGAGAAAAGCAATGGGCTTGAAATGAAGAGAATGATGCAGTGTGCACAACTAGCATATCTGAAAAATACACCAGTAAATAAAAGCAGAGTTTGCACTATGAGAGGTAATATACATACACACATAAGTAGGTAGGGCACTGATACATAAACTTGGCCTTCTCTTTTTGAATTTTTTTGTGGCCATCCCAGGGCTTAAACTCAGGGCCCGATGTGTTCCTAAGTTGCTTTGCTCAAGGCTGAGGCTCTACCACCACCACAGCTCCACTTCCCACCAGCTGGTAGTTAATTGGACATAAGCAATTCCCAGGCTTTCCTGCCTGGTCTGGATTATCTCTCCTGCTCAGTTTTCTCTCTCAAAGCTGGAGCTCTACCCTTTGGGCCACTGCTCCACTTCTGGGTCTCTGGTGGTTTATTTGAGAAAATAGTCTCAGAGCCTTTCCTGCTCAGCTGGCTTGAATGGCGTTCTCCTGAGGAGGCTTCAAATGGTTTCCTCAAGGATTCACAGAGGAGCCCCTCCACACAAACCCGTAGTCTAAATCTCGAGGAGTACTAGGGAAAAATGGAAAAATTGTTATACCCCAGTCGCAGGACCACCACCAAAAAGACCACCAAGAGTCAGACTTACAGCTGTTTTACGGTTTTATTTAAATGGGCTGCAGCTCGGGCCTTGTCCTACACTCTGACACAGCAGCACCTAGGAGGAGAACCAAAAGGGAAAGATTTGTAGGGTTTATAAAGGCACACAACCAACCAGGTGTTTGGATTACCACCATGTGTTGCTCTGCTAGAAATAAGCAACAAGTGGTCAGTGCCTCAAAACTTTAACCCTTCATTCCCCCTCCCCCTTGACTTATGGTCCTGAGACACAATCTTGTGGCTCTAGTCTCAAACTAAACTCCAACAGCTCTTGATCATGAACGGGTATGGTCCCTAACTGACCTTAGCCATACTATTAAACAACAATACCAATAACAATCAGTTCATTTTTATTTTTTGAGGTGTATGCAGAGTGGTTGGGTAGGATGCTTGGAGACTTGCCATGTTCTCTGTGGTTGTACAGGGCAAAGGGGTCAGCCATTCTGGCGTGGGAGCTGTGGATCCAAGCAGAAATGCCATCCACCTTAAGGGCAGTACGTGTAGCCAGTAGCACCATGTAAGGTCCCTTCCACAGTGGTTGCAGAGATCTCAGGTTGTGCCCTCGAACAAACACCCAGTCCCCTGGCTTAAACAAATGCGGGGTAGGAATAGAAGCAGAATCATATAATGCTCTAAGCTGGGGCCACATCGTCTTATGCACCAGCTGTAAATAGTCAAGCTTACACAGAAATTCAATATCATACAAATCAGCAAGCAATTCAGTCTGAAGTCTAGGGATAATTGGTGGAGGGTGTCCATACATTATTTCAAAAGTAAAGCCAAGCTGATAGGGTGAATTTCTTATTCTAAACAGGGCAAAAGGAAGCAGCAATAGCCAGTCTGGGGCAGTCTCCAAGGCCAATTTGGTTAAGGTCTCTTTTAGATTCCAATTCATTCTTTCTACCTGTCCTGAACTCTGGGGTCTATAAGCACAGTGCAATTTCCAATCCATCCCCAGTGCCACGGCTATTCCCTGACTTACTTTTGAGACAAAGGCCGGTCCATTGTCCTACCCAATGGTGGATGGGAAGCCATACCTGGGTAGGATTTCTTCCAGGATGTTCTTAGATATGACGTTCCCAGTTTCATGCTTTGTTGGGTAGGCTTTAACCTCTCCTGAAAAGGTGTCTACAGAAACTAGCAAATATTTATATCCAAATTTTCCAGTTTTAATTTCTGTGAAGGCTACTTCCCAATACACACCTGGCCTATCTCCATGGAGGGAGCTCCTTTGGTAACCAGTTGATTAGGGGCATTGGTCAGCTGACAGGCTTTAAATTTGTTAACAATGTCCTCAATGAGTTGATTTCCTTGCCTTATTTTTACTTCTGAGTGTAGGAGCAAGTCCTGCATTCTTCGGGTTCCCATGTGAGAGACCCGATGGATTCTCATAAGAATCTTCTTTCCCATTCTTTGTGGCAAGATAAGTTTCCCCTCACCAGTTTTCCACCAGTCTTTATTTCTTTCTCTGTTTGGGGGTTTATAGGCCATGGAAATTTTCTTTATCCACTCCAAGTCTTCTTGGGAGTTCTGAGGCTCAGGAGGCAAAGCTTGTGGCCCTGGGTCTACTTGTGCTCTGGGCTGGAGGTCCACCTCCTTAGCTGCCTGAAGGGCCAACTTATTTCCTTTGAAGCAGTTACCTTTTGATGGCCAGGACAGTGCATAATGGCAATATTTGCTGGTTCCCATAAGGCCCGAATGAGGCTTAAAATTTCTTGTTCGTTTTTAATAGCCTTTCCCTCAGCTGTCAACAGACCCCTCTCTTGGTAAATGGCTCCATGGAAATGCACAGTGGCAAAAGCATACTGAGGATCTGTGTAAATGTTTAGTGGCTTCCCTTTTCCCTTCTGTAGGGCTTTTGTTAGTACCACTAGTTCTCTCTTTGTGCAGACGTTCCCTGGGGGAGTGCTATTGCCCACACTATCTCAGTGTCTGTGGTGACTGCTGCACCAGCGTACCTTTTTCCATCTCAAATGAAATTGCTGCCATCTGTGAACCAGGTATGCTCGGCATGCCACAGTGGCGAGTCCAACAAGTCTGGCCTCTTTTCTTTGGCCTGGTCAATCTTTTCACACTCAATTTCATGTTCTCTGTCCTTCTTTTCCTGTCTTTGCTACTCTGTCTCTCTCTCTCTTATTGTAAACCTTTTCTGCCACAGCTACTAGATCCCTAATAGACTTTTCAACAAGTCTATATAGAGCCTGCAACTTTTGCTTTATGTCTGAGCAGCTTGATTTTTATAGGTGAACATAATCATCTGAGCCAACTCCTGGGTCTCAAGATCATTTGGCTATATTGATTAAAAGCTTCCATGAGCTGCTCAAGATATGCTGCCGGATTTTCACTTCCTCCCTGTCTAACATCACAAACTTTGGCCATATTAGTAGGTTGGTATTCCGCTGCCTTGAGACCTGTCAACAGACCCTGGTGATAGACGAGGAGTTGCTCCCTATTTTCAACTGTATTGCAGTTCCATGTTGGTCAGATCTCAGGAAAATAGGCAGTGATCAGGGCAGGATCCGTGATAGGTGCTCCTGTGGGGCCAGGGATATGTTTCTGGGTTACAGTCTCTCTCATCGGTGGTAAAAAGCACCTGTAAAAGCTGACTAAAATCTTCCCAAGTGGGCTAATGAGTAAAGAGAATAATTTCAAGCAAACAAATTAAATCCTAGGGTTTCTCAGAAAAGGGGCCATTTTGGGTGTGCCAATTGTATAGATCACTGGTAGAAAATGGCCAATATTGGAGTTGCTGTTGACCATCCGCATCCACAGGACCTATGGCGGGTACGGGAAAAACAGCTGCATTAGAAAGGGGGTTGATCTCATGGCATCGTCGAGTGACTGGCCCCTCAGAAACTTTAGGGGCAGGTGCCGAGTGTTCTATAGCTCCCTCCTCCTCTTGATCATTCTCAGCTTCTGAAAAAGGAACCTGGAAAGAGAGTATGGAGGAGGAAACATTTCTTCTTCCAACTTAACTCCCTGAAAAATCGGGGGGTACCTTTTCTTTCCCTCTGTCTCAGTTTCTTTTTGTAAGTCTAGGGGGCTAGATGGAGTGGTGCCTATGGTTTCCAGTCCGATCAGACGCACAGTCCAAAAAACAATAAACATTACAAACAAAACACACCCAGGACTGACAGTTACAAAATAAAAGCTTACAAAGTGGAGATCTCCCAAATTGGTCCACTGACTACAGTCACGGTGGGGTTCCACAACCACGCCCCACAGCAGAAGGACCAGAGCCACAGTGGGGAACTTGGGCCTCTGTTAGGAGGCCCTCTTGGTCAGTTCCGGCCCAAAACTGAACCTACCCCCGCCCCGCAATTCTCACGGCAGTGTTCCAAAGACCGCCCCCCCCCCCGCCCCACACAGTGGGGTTCTAAGGACCCCTGCCCCACAAGAGGATCTTGGACATCTCCCAGATCCTCCAGGGTTGTGATGCAAGCGCGTCTGCTTCAACAAGCCTTTACGAATCAGATTGGCCATCCTCACAAAGGAAAATGAAAGTAAAACAGACAAATGAGAGGACAAGACAAATTAAGAAAGACAGCTCTGTTTTACTTTTGGAGTCTGAGATCTTGGAGGTCTTTGGAGGGATCCCGGATGAGCCCCCACTAATATGTTATACCCAGGTCGCAGGATCCCCACCAAGAAAACCATCCAGAGTCAGACTTTACATCTGTTTTAAGGTTTTATTTAAATGGGCTGCAGCTCGGGTATCATCCTACACTACAACACAGCAGAGCCTAGGAGGAGAACCCGAGCTAAAGATTTGCAGGTTTTATAAAGGCACACAACCAACCAGGTGTTCGGATTACCACCACATGTTGCTCTGCTAGAAACAAGCAACAAGGGGTCACTGCCTCAAAACTTTAACTCTTCACATGAATATGCTACTAGTGTGTTCTAGACACTTAACATTGGAGACACAAAACACTCATAATTATTAGATCATTTTATAGGCAAAAGGAGCAATGCAGACTGTATGAGGATCGTTCCAGATTTTGGTCCTCATATCCTGAGACAGTAAACGCACAGCAGCTCAAGGCTAAGTGACAGAACTGGCATGTACTGTGGATATTTGCTCCCAAATTCTGTGACACTCATTTCTCACTTTTGGCCTCAAGCCTGTGATCAGAGGGGAAGATGAGGAGAGAAAATCCTTCTCAGGGAAAGCAGCTATAAAGAACATTGGGTAGATTACTTATAAATTAAAACCTTGGGAATGACCCTGTTAAGAAGTCAGACTGTCCAGATTAAAAAATGAAGAAGAGAAGAAATAAGGTGCCAGTGGCTGCTGTCTCTAATCCCAGATCCTCAGGAGGCTGAGATGTAGAGAAACATAGTTTGAATCCAGCCAGTGTAGGAAAGTCCATGACACAGTTATTTCTAAGAGATCACAAAATACCCAGAAGTGGGGCTGTGACTCAAGCTTAATGCAGTACCCTGGAGCAAAAGGAGCTCAGGGACCATGCATAGGCTCATATATCCACCCCAGGACCTGCCCCCCTCAAAAAGAGCCTGTACTCTTATAGGTGAAATTCTGGAGTAGCTATGATGAATGGCACCAACCTAGGAAATTTGTATCCAGTACAATGAGTTCATAACAGAGAGACATCTTTCAAGATAGTGCATGTTCCAGGACTCCCCTCACTGTTCACAGTGTAAACTTAGGGTTTCTCTGCATCACAGGCCTGCTGGAGGAAGTCTTTCTCATTTTCTGGATAGGCACACAAAAGCCCTCACTCCTGTACAGCTGGGTAACAAACAAGTCCATCTGGTCCAGTTAGTGAGGATGAGTGTGGGCGGGATCTGAAGGTCAGGGGAAAAAGACCTTTTTGTACCCTTAGATATCTCTCACCACAGTGCTCTGTTTTAACAGGAGACCTTCATTTGTGACACCTCCCATGGCAGGCCAAGTTCTGTGCACTTATCCTGCCTTTGTGAGACTATATTCCGGTGTTCAGTTACAGTGCTCAATATAATTCAGGAGTCCTTCAGGCAGACAACTAAGGCATATAATTAAACGATTCATTGCAGGCAATTTTGGGCCTATGATGCCTCTCCTATGTTTCCGGAAGTTTGGGAAATCCAAGTACATGTTGGATATCACAAAGCTTCTTGTCATCTAGGACTGATGAAGCTCATCAGGTTCTGAAACATTTTTCTTCTCCTACTTGGGCCCTGGGTCCCTTGGTTTTGGGTTTAAACACAGGACCTGGGTGCTGACCATGAGCTCAGTGCAGAAGCCCAGTGCTTTACCATTTTGTGTAACAACATCACTTCTGGTCTGTGAGTGTGTGTGTGTGTGTGTGTGTGTGTGTGTGTGTGTGTGTGCACCACGGTGTGTGTGCACGCGGGTGTGTGTGTGCGTGCACACATATACATGAGTCCTGAAGCTTGAACTCAGGACCTGAGCACTGTACCTAGTTTCTCTTGTAGAATGATATCCCTTTTCCACTTGAGCCACAGAACTACTACAGGCTTTGCCCTAGTGACGCGGTTCTAAGAAATGAAGCCCAAGATTCCATATATGCAAAGCATTCTACCACTAAGGCACATTCCCAGCCCTCTACTTCAGCTTTGTTAGTTTATTTATATCTTTTTTTTTATTGTGGTTGTTGTCGATTGAAGGAGTTGAAGTCTTGATATATGTGCTGTCCCTGAACTCTTCAGCTCAAGTCTTGTGCTCTACCACTTGAGCCACAGAGCTATTTCCGGTTTTCTGGTGGTTCATTGGAGCTAAGTTTCTCAAGGACTTTCCTGCCTAGGCTAGCTTTGAACCATGATCCTCACATCTCATCCTCCTGAGTAGGTAGGATAACCGACATGTGCTCAAGCACCTAGCTTCCCCTTCAGGTTCTTAGTAGTGAATTGGAAATTATAGTCTCATGGTACCTTTTGTGTCTGGGATAGTTTGGAACCCAGATCTTTAGAACTCAGCTTCCTGAGAAGGCAGGGTGACAGACTTCAGGTACTGACCCCTTGGCCATAGCCTCTGCTGCAAGAGGGTTTATGGTTCCAAGTGGTGCAGTGCTAGCCATGAGCCCAAGAGGTAAGGTTCAGTGCCTCAGCCCCGAGTTCAAGGTTCATGACCAAGAGAAAAACAAACCAAACCATTGTCTGCTGTAGACAACTCATGAGTCTTCAGTAATACATAATTTTGTCCCTGACATGGGGACCTATCTGAGCCTCAATATTCTTGTCTGTATAATCATCTAAGTTGTGGAGCTCTTACATAGACAAGATGTAAGAATGAACCCTGTTAAGGACATAGCACATGGCACTCTTTGCACCACTCAGCACACAACATCCTGTGAAAGACTCAGCACCCAGTACCCAATGCAGGACTCAGAACACTGCATCCTGTGAAAGACTCAGCACATAGCACCTTGTGCAGTACTCAGAAAAGAGCACCCTATGGAGGACTCAGCACATAGCTCCATTCCACAAGCTGTCATTAGAATTAGGGTGCTTTCATCAGTATCACCATTCTGAGGAAAAATTTGCAAACCATACAAGTTCATATCTAATGGTTTAATGGGGTGTTTTTCTGGGGAGGGGGTGTTAGCCATGGGTCTTGAACTCAAAGCCCTACCACTTGGAGCCACATTTTAAGGTGTCTCTCAGACTTTCTGCCAGGACTGGGTTTTAAAGCCCCTGAGCAGCTAGGATGACAGGCATAAGCCAGGATGACATGGGTAACATGTGGAGCTGGTTTGCAACGGTTTACATGTGGCTAAGTCAGGTTAGATGGCAGCTGTCAGCACCAGACTCCTAGCTTGCTCTGTAATGAGGTTTTTGAAGTTCTGTCCTTCTATAATTACAGTTAGAATATCCTACCTTTTTTGGCGTCAGACTTGGGGCTTGAGAAAGAGTTTAGACACTGTCCCTAAACGTTTGTGCTCAAGGCTAGCAATTAATTAATTGAAAGACAGGAGAACTTCTGAGTTTTCTGTTTTGTGGCACTGAAGAATGAAACCCAGGGATCCGTACTTACTATGAGAGCACTCAACCAACGAGACTCAGGAGTGAACGAGGTATAAATAGATAGAGATTGCTGTATATAAATATTATATATACAAAAAGAGATTTCTACATATTATTAAATTATACATAATATTGCCACCAATTCTTAGATATTAAATTATGTCTCCATTTAATGATGTGTCCCAGTTAACAATTAATAAACCATTAATTAATAATTACTCAATATCCTATAATTGCTTATCATATATGTACATATATCCATACATGTAATTAGATATTTCATAGAATGAGACCCATGTCTATATATTATTAAATTATGCATCATGTGTTACTCCTAATTATTAGCTATTTAATTAGGACTGCATGTAATTTTTATTCTGTTAATGCTTAATAAAATATTAGTTAAACTTAGTGCACATCCTACACTTATTGCATCTAATTTTATCCTAGAATGATTCACTACTAATTCAATCTGCTTATCATTTACTGTCGTGGCAATTCTTCTACCTATGATGTTTTTTTACCTTTATTACATCCTATTAAATAGCTTATAGATTTGCATCCAAATTATATATCCTACCTGACACTGAGCACTTTCACAGAAAAGGAAAGTGTGTCATGCTCGGCTTATCATTCCAAGATTACATTTTTGGGAGTGCTGGGATCTAAACTCAGGGCAATGAAGGCTCAGTTCATGAATGAGTGACTGCCAGCACAGCAACCACTAGACAATTCAGCTGCCAGGCAGTGCCCAGGCCCTGAGATTGAGCCCCGTATATTGACTCCAAATTGTGCTTAGTTTAGTTATTCATTTTATTTTTTTAATCATTTACCATTTATTTTATTGAATGATATAACACATGGAATATTTACTACATTTATTACATAGGATATAGAATTTCCTATGTATGAAACTTCACACCTGACACCCAGGACTTACACAGAAAAAGAAAACCTGTGTCACCCTGTGTCTTACTGCATGATTCAATTTTTGTGAGTGCTAGCATCTGAACTCACAGCCTACAAGGTCCAATTCATGAATGGGTAAGTGTCAGCACGCCAGCCTGAGGCATATTGAGCCGACAAGCAGTTCCCAGCACCTGAGATTGAGCCCCAGGGGTTGACAAAACAAGAACAGATGAACATGCATATGGTAGTACACAAATAAATATAGATCTTCATAGAGTGCCAGAGATGCCTATACATTATTTAGTTATATAGGCTACATTCCTACCAATTCTTGGGTATTTATTATGCCTCCATGTAATTAATATTACTGTTTTCATCTTTAATGAATTATTAATTATATCGACCACTGTCCTGAAACTATTGTGTCCATGTAATTAATAGTATTCTTTTAATGTGTCAAAAAATATTCATTAAAATCCACCGGCCTCCTAAAATCACTCTCTAATTTTATGCTATTATCATTCAGGAACAAGTAATTCAACCTTGACATTCATAACTTTCCATCGGTATTCCTATGAATAGGAATGAGACTCTTAGAATCTCCCTCCATTGGTAGTGGCAAGGACCTGGCTTGAACACAGGGCCTATGTTTTCATGTTGGCCCATGGCTTCTCTGGAAGCCCGATAGCCTTCAGCAATGCCAGGTTACCAACACTTTTCAGCCCTGTCATTTAGACCCAGGATGGTCACCTTGAAAAGAAAACAAATGTAAAACTGGCAACCATCTGCAAGTTACTGGGTTTTTTCTGTGTCGTTTTATTTATTTATTTTTCCTGTCAGCCTTTGAGGCCTAGGAACCTAGGTTCAGCTGTGAGCCCAGTGGCTGCAACAAGCCTAGAGTGATCAAAGTTGAAGCAGATTTGCCATGCCCTGAGTTCAAGCCCTGTGGTTGACAAAATAAAAATACGTAATACATACATGCATACGTACATATATACATTAAAAATATTTAAACAATTATTAGGCTACTTGGTGTTGTATTCACGCCATTTTTTTCTGCCCGGCCTGGGATATGAACTCAGGGTCTGGGTAAATCTGCAGTACTGTTGGGAAAGGGAAAGCTCACAGTGATGGAAGGCAAGAAAGACAGGCCTGTTTCTAGCACTCGCATAAATAATATTCGTATACATTTTAAATACATGATTTATATTTACATACACATGTTTACTGCATATTGCAGTTAGTGTAGTTATTCATTTTATTTTGTTTTTTATTTATTTATTATATATTAGATTTGCCTATGTATTATACTTCATTCCTGAGACCCAGGACTTTCACTGATAAGGAAAACAAGTGGGACAATTGCCTTCTTCCACCAGGATCAAGTTTTTGAATGGGTCAATTTTAGCCCAACAGTCTGACACAGGTGAAGTTTTCGGGCAAATTTGAGGACCTGAGATGAAGCCCTAGGAGTGGCCAATATATAAACAGATGGATGTGTAGATTCATATATATATGAATCTATAAATAAAGTTATAAAGAGAGACAGATAGACATTTATGTAGATTCTAGTGTATAATGCTATATAAAGAAGATGACCTATATCTTATGTTTATATATTCTATTACTATGAATTATTTGGTCTAAAATTATGCCTCCATTAGTTAATCACGGTAGGAGACTTAATAAAGTATTAATTAAATTAATCAATGACCTGTATTTATTGCGTACAAACTTATACTACAATGACCAGCTAATTAGTAGTTCAATCGGTACATTACAAAGATTCTATTATTGTTCCTATAGATAGGAATGAGTAGGTGGAAGTCCCAGGATCAAACTCAAGGCCTAAGTGTCTTGGTTGGGCTCAGGCTTCACTGACAGCCCCCCAGCCTTCAGCCATGCAAGGTCATGTACAATTTTCAAGCTGAGTCATTGAGAGCCAGGATGGTCACAGTGTAAAGGAAACAAAGGTAAAACTGTTGTCTAAAACTTCCTGGTTTTTTATCCTCCATCTTGGTTGGTTTATTTTTTTGCCAGAGCTGGGACTTGAACTCAGATCGTAGGATTCCTGGATCATCCGTGGGTGAAAAAGCTGCACCCCAGCCTAGGGTAATCAAGGCTGACTCAAAGTTGTGGCGACCTGAGTTCAAGCCCCGTGCCTGCCCCGCAAAATAGTTAAGGTCCTGGCTAGGAGTTTGGGCCATTTTTTCTGCTATACCTGGAATTTGAACTCAGGGACTGGGTAACACTCTTGTTCTCTGGGTGAAGTGAAAGCTAACCTAGAAGAAAAAAATTCCAGAGCATTTCCCAGTGTGTGAATTCCAGCACTAGAGCTGGCAAAAATAAGATTTATATACATGTATAATATATATCATATATATGTATTTGCATAGATATTACTTATTGTACCTAGGGCACAATATTTCAACAGAAAGGAAATCTGGTCAACATTGGCTTCTTATTCCACCTATTGACTTCGGCACTGCTCGATTTGAACTCAGGGCCTGGAATGTCTATTTCATCAAGGGGTCAGTTTAAGCACAGCAGCCTCAAACAAATTCAGGTTCCAAGGACCTGAGTTCTTGCCATAGGAATGGCCAATATATATATAGATATATGTGTAAATTGCTGCAAATACGTGTATATAAATATAGAGAGAGAGAGAAAGAGAGAGATGTATATGTATATCCCACTGTACATTTAAATATAAATATATTTATAGATTGTGAGATGTCTATATATTATTAAATTACATATAATATATTACTAATAATTATTAGGTATTAAATTATAATTCCATTTAATGAAGTATCATGGATTAAGGCACAATAAAGTGTTTCCTTGTGTAAATGGAGCTCAGGGACAATTTCTAGGCTCATAGTACAAGCCTCAGGATCTGCACTAAAAAAAAAGAGCCAGTAACTGTGTCTGTGTATATATGAATGTATTTCTATCAGTGAACATCCATAGTCATTATGAAGAATAGCACCCAGCTAACAAATTTGCTTTGAATAGAATGATGTCAATGAGAGTGCTTTCAAGACAGTGCATGTTCCTGGTCAAAAAAATTTAAGACCCTGGCTTGGAATTTGCACCATTTTTCTAACAGGCCTGGGATTTCAACTCAGAGTCTGATTAACTCTGGCACTTTGGGGGAAGGGAAACCCACCATCGTTGAAGATAAGAATTTCAGACCAGTTTCCAGGGCCTGAATTCAAGGCCCAGCACTGAAAAAAATAATATTCATACATGAGATCTATTTACATACATGTGTTTACTCCATATGACATTTATCACCCATATTTATTTTTTATTTATTTTATTTAGTATTATTACAGATATAACATTTATTTCATTTATTACATCGTATGAAATGGATTTATTTGCATATAGATTATACATCATACAGAGACCCAGGACTTTCACAGAGAAGGAAAAAAATGGGTCAAAAATGGCTTCTGACCCCACATATAAACTTTTGGCCATGCTGGGATTTGAACTCACAGCCCACAATGCATAAATCATGAATGGGTCAGTTGTAAAACAAAAGCCTTTGGCAAAAAAATGCCAGCCATTTCTGAGGACCTGTGATCAAGCAATAGTAGTGACGGATAGATAGATAGATAGATAGATAGATAGATAGATAGATAGATAGATAGATAGATAGATAGATAGATAGATAGATAGATAGATAGATAGATAGATAGATAGATGTGTAGGTTGCTATGTATATGAGAGAGAATGTGAGGAATTTAAATTATGTACATTATGAATTATTAGTTATTAAATTATGCCTCCTTTCAATGAAATGAAGTATCATGATTGAATACTTATTAAAGCGTTAATGTAAAAGTAGTCAGTATTCTTTAATTGGGAGAATCATACCATGGTGATAGAATGGAAGACATTATCCAATACTTTTTGTGTGGCATTCTATAAGAGAATCATGAACTAACTGCAAATTTAATTGTTACTTTTATAACATTCCATTAGGCATTCCCATTGATAGGAAGGATTTTCTCAAGATCTCCCTCCATTTATAGGTGGCAGTCCAGGCATTTCAACTCCAGGCCTGGGTATTTTACTTCAAATGCAAACCATTGGAATGACACTGTGAAGATTTCAGATTGTCAGGATGAAAGAAAAGAATGAGAAGAAAAGAAAGCCAAGTGTCAGTGGATCCTAATTGTAATCCTAGCTCTTCAGGAGGCTGAGTAGTAGAGAATACCAGATTGAATTCAGCCAGGACAGGAAATTCCACCACACTCTTATTTCTGAGGGAATACAGGAATAAAAAATTCCCATGAATGGGGCTATGACTCAAGGGCAGAGTGCTACCCTTGAGCAAAACTAGCTCAGGAACATTGCCTAGGGTCATAGTAAAACCCCCGGACCTGCCAATAAAAAAAAAAAAAGCCAGTAACAACATGTCTCCCCATGTACGTATGCATGTATTTCTATTGGTGAAGGTCTGGAGTTCCTATGATGAAAGGTATCCAGCTATGAAATTTGCTTTGCATGGAATGATTTCATAGAACAGAAAGAGTTTTCAAGACAGTGCATCTTCCAGGGCTCCTCTCACTGTTCACATTGTAGCCTGAGGTTTTCTCCACATCGGTGACTGCTGGAAGAAGTCTTCCTCATTGTGGGAACAGGCTTCAATCCTGTACAGCTGAGTGATAAAAAAAAAAACTCCTTCTAGGACAATTAGTGAAGAGTGTGGGTGGGCTCTGAAGGTCAGGAGAAAAAGGCCTCTATGTACCTCAAGCTATCTCTCTGCCGAGAGCTCTGTTGTAACAGGAAGACTTCATTTGTGCACCTCCCGTGGCCAAGTTCCCTGCACTTAGCCTGTCTTTGTTAGACTATGTTCCAGTGCTGAAATAACCAGCTACAATTAATTCAAGGGTCCTTCTGGCAGACAACTAAGGAGCTGAACTTCCACATCTACTCCAGTGGAGTCTGCTTAGCATGGAACACCTGCTATCAGATCTGAGAATGGGACTTCGCAGAAGTCTACCTCAGAGAATGGGGCTTCAAAGAAGCCTACCTCCTGGAAAGGCTGGCAAGCCCCTGGGAAAGATGTGTTCCTGTTCCTGTTTTTCTTTTCTTCGCTGTATAGGAGTGCACATTAATCTTTTACTGCTCCTGCTGCTTGTTCTACTTACTCATGCTCAACGTTCCCTTATTCAGGGCTATTTCTTGGAAGTGTTGAACACTCCAACATCTGATAAGTGTCCTGAGAATATGACTAACTCACCAGAATTAAGTGCTACCCTGAAAGCCCCTCTTATGGAGGCTAGTAGACAAGTCATAAGTAAATATAAAAGTATTGGGGGTTTCATGACATCACTTCAGCAGAAGGAATTGTTTGTAAGAAATTTACAAGAAGCTGTAGGCACGGCTAGAGCAGAAAGAGTGTATGGCTATTGGAGACTTCCCTTTAATCCTGAAGAATATACAATAGACCCATATAGATATCCTGTAGATAAGAAAGATGTAGAGGGATATTTAGACCAAAAGCTAAATAAGATTCCTAAAAGGTTGGTAGATGGAAGGTGGCAATGGCTTATCAGAGGAAAATGGTGGGATCCTCCATTATCTAGAGGACCCCAAAGACTTCCCCCAGATCCATAGCCTTTTACAGGTATGTATGATAAGGCTGGCAACCGTTGGGTAAACTACTTAGGAGAAAGAACTTCCTATTACTCTCTTCCATTTACTGAGAGACTTGCTAGATCTAGGCCTCCTTGGTGCTTATTATCAAAGAAGGAGCAAGAAAGATCTTATGAGACAGTGAAGGCCTCTATGGAGAAGAGTAAACGACTATGTGAAAGGGTTACAGAGAAGACACTATGAGCCTAAATTTGATATATGGCCAGATTTAACTAAGTATATTGAATATCATGATTTTTGGCCACAAATTGGGGACCCTCTAAAGAATGGCAAAGAAACACAATTGCTTACAAAAGATTTGAAACCCATAAAGTACAAAACTAAACAAAAGTAACAATAACGTACTAGAGTTCATACCTTACTGTCCACCACCTTGCATATATGCTCTGGTTAATGGTTAATAGGTGATAAACATCTCGAAACCAATTGTATTTCTTAAAAAATAGAGGAAAAGCCCGGAACAATTGCCTATGGTCATAGTTCGTCATCCAAAAAACAAGATCAGGCTACCAGCTGGTGACCACCCAAGAACGAAGCCTTGCAGCAAGATTGTGTAACCTTTTGCCCTTTCTCACGGAGACCTTATTCTATAAAACTTGTTATCCTCTGCAATAAATTGCAACTAGCTTTCACTCCTCTTGTGTGTGAGTTGTCTGTTTGCCATTTCCCCACCTGTTCCAGTTACCTCCACGAGGTGTCGTCCATCGTCCTGGCAGAGCCGGTCCATGGCACTGAACCTAATGAAATGATTCATTATTGGCAATGATGCCCCCCTGGGTTTCCAGAAGCTTGCTAAATCAAAGCACATGTGTAATTTCGCTATGCTTCCTGTCATCTAGGGCTGGTGAAACTCATCAGATTTTGAAACTTTGACCTCTCCTAGTTGGGCCCTGGGTGGCTGTGTTGAACACAGGACCTGGGTACTGACTGTGAGTGCAGAGCAGAAGCTCAGTTCTTTATCATTTGGTGTCACAGCTTCACTTCTGGTATCTGTGTGTGTGCATGTATGTGTGTTCATATACTTGTCCTGGAGCTTCAACTCAGGACCTGAACACTGTACCTGAGTTTCTCCTGTACAAGGATAGCACTCTACCACTTGAGGCACACATCCACTTCAGGCTTTTTTCTAGTGATGTAATACTAAGGAATCAAACCCAGGGATTCATACATGCAAAGCACTCTACTCCTAAGACACATTCCCAGCATTCTAATTCAGGTTTCTTTCTTTCTTTTGTTGGAAGTTGGAGGAATTTAAGTCTAGGCCTGGGTGCTGTCCTTGAGCTCTTTAGCTAAAGCCAATCGCTCTACCACTTGAGCAACAGCACCCCTTGAGGTTTTTGGTGGGTCACTGGAGAGAAGAGTCTCAAGGAATTTCTTGCCCAGGCTGGCTTTGGACCGTGATCCTCAGCTCTCAGCGTCCTGAGTACCTAGGATGACAGGCACGAGTCAGCAGCGACTAGCTTCCACTTCAAGTTTCTAAGTGGTGAATATGAGATAATAGTCTCATGGGACCTTTTGTGTCTGGTATAGTTTTGAACCCAGATCATTTATCTCAGCTTCCTGAGTAAGCAGGATGACAGACCTCAGCTACTACATGCCTAGACTGTAACACTCTGTTGCAAGGGGGTCCTTGGCTCCACATGGTAGGGCGCTATCCATGATCCCCACGGGTGTCAGTGGCTAGGCCCTGAGTTCAAGGTTCATAATCAAGAAACATAAACCAAAACAATTGTCTGCAGGAGACAACTCACAAGGTAGGTATATACATAATTTTGGCCCTCACATGAGGACCTATCTGAGCCACAAGTTTCTCATCTGCACAATCATCTTACTTGTGGAGCTCTTATAAGAACCAGATGAAAAAATGAAAAAAATGCACCCCATGAAGGACTCAGCACACAACTCATGAAAGACTCATCACATAGCTGGAACCCACATAATGTCATTAGAATTAGGGTGCTTTCATCAGTATCACCATTCTTTCAGAGACATGCCACAAACAGTCCAAATTTAGATTTTAGAGGGGTGAGGTTTTTTTTTTTTGGGGGGTGGAGTCAGCCACGGGGATTGCACTGAAATGTTGGGGGTACTGTCCTAAGGTCTTTTGATCAGGCTAGAACTCTACCACTTTAAGCCACAGCTCAGAGTTTCGCAGACTTTCTGCCAGGGCTGGGTTTTAAACGCACCAGTGTCAGATCTCAGCCTCCGAGAATCTTGGATGACAGGGTAAGCAAGCCAGCAGCATCTAATCCGTGGAACTGGGTAGCAGCGGCTTACCTCTGGCTAATTCAGGTTAGATGGCAAATGTCAGCACTAGACTCCCAGCTTGCTCTGTGATGAGGTATTTGCAGCCCTATCCTTATATAGTTGCAGTCAGAACATTCTATCTTTTCCTTTTTTTTTGTTTTGGTGTCAGTCCTGGGTCTTGAGTAAGGGTCTAGACACAGTCCCTAAGCCTTTATGCTCAAAGCTAGTGTTTGAGCTACAGCACAACTTCTGGATTTTTCTATGCACATGGTAGTGAGGAATCGCACCAAGGGCTTCGTACTTACTAGGCGAGCACTCTACCACTGAGCCCCAGTAGTGACAAGTGTATAAACAGATAAATGTATAGATTGGTATATAGACAGACAGACAGATAAATAGATAGGTAGATAGATAGATAGATAGATAGATAGATAGATAGATAGATAGATAGATAGGTGTAGATATATTTAACGAGAGATGTTTGTAAATTATGAAAATGCATATATATTTCTACCAAGTATTGCCAATTAAATTATTCCTTCCTTTCTTAAGTATCATGATTGAATACATAATAATGTATCAATTGAAAATTAATCAATGTAGTATAATTGTTGTGTATAATTTTATAATATAATCATACACTACTTATGTAATTGTTACTTTTACAACATTCTATTTGTACAGATACCTATTAGAAAGCGTTTATTTTTAATTTTAATTTTTTTAATTTTTTTTTTTGGGGTCCGGTCTTGGGGCCTGAACTCTGGGCCTGGGCGCTGTCTCTCAGCTCTTCAGCTCAAGGCTAGCGCTCTACCACTTGAGCCACAGAGCCACTTCTGGCTTTTTTCTTTTTGCTAATGTGGTGCTGAGGAATCGAACCCAGGGCCTCTAGTATGCAAGGCAATCGCTCTACAACTGAGCCACCTTCCCATCATGGAAAGCATTTCTTAGAATCTCCCGCCAGCCATTCATTAGTGGGAGTCCCGGGATTCAACTTTCAGGCCTAAGTTGCTGATTTCGGCTTGGCTTCCCTAATAGCCAGCCAAACATCAGCATTGTAAGGTCATGTGCATTGTCTGGGCATTGTATTTAGACCCAGGATGGTACAATACAAAGGACAAAAAAAAGTAAAACCACCTGATTGAACTTCTCAGTTTTATCCTTTTCCTTTTTATTTATTTTTGCAAGCCCTGAGATTTTAACTCAGGAGCTAGGATCCCAGGATCTGCTTTGGTAGAGATGCCAAGACTTGAGTTCAAGCCCGGTACTTGGGCTAAAACCAAATAATAATAATACTGGTAACAATAACAATAATAATAATAAGGCCCTGGCTTGGAATTTGCACCATTTTACTGGCAAGCCAGGCATTTAAACTCAGGGTTTGGGTAACTCTGTGGCACTATGGGTGAAGAGGAAGATCACCGTCCTTGAAGAAAAGAAGTTCAGAAAAGTTCCAAGGACCTGAACTGAAGTCGTCTCAGTTCTGGAAAAAATAATACTCATATATGAGATCTATTTACATACATGGGTTTATTCCATATGACATTTATTACCCTTATTTATTTAGTATTATTACACATAAAACATTTATTTTATTACATCATATTACATGTACTGAGACCCAGGACATTAACAGAGAAGGAAAAAAATGTGTCAAAATTGGCTTCTTACTCCATGAATACATTATTGGCCATGCTGGGATTTCAACTCACAGCCTACAATGCCCAATCCATAAATGGCGTCACAGTCTTAGCCAACCAGCCTCCAGAAAACTGAGCTGCCAGGAAGTTCTGAGGACCTGTGATCAAGCCACAGTAGTGCCATATATATATATTTATTTATTTATATTTATATATATATAATATATATACATACATATATATATATAACAGAGGAAATGTGAGGATATTATTAAATTATATATTTTTACAAATTATTAGTTATTAAATTATGCTTCCATTTAATGAATATCATCATCTAATACTTATAAAATCATTAATAAAAAAATCAGTCAATATCCTTAATCAAACCATGTTGCTAGAATGGAAGATATAAATTCAATAATTTTTGTGTGGCATTCTAAAATAGAGTTATGAATTAACTTCAAATTTAATTATTTCTTTTATAACATTCTCTTAGCATTCACATGAATAGGAATGAGTTAGTCAGGATCTCCCTCCATTTGTGGGTGGCCATCCTAGCATTCCAATTCCAGGCCTGGGACGTTTACTTCGAATGCAAACCATTGGAATGACACCTTGAAGATTTCAGATTCTCGCAAAAAATACGAACAACAAGAAGAAAAGGAAGCCAGGTGTCAGTGGCTCTTGCCTGTAATCCTAGCTCCTCAGGAGGCTGAGATGCCAATTTGAATTCAGCCTGGGTAGGAAAGACCACGATATTCATATTTCTTAAGAGATCACAGGAAATCAAAACAAAATAATAACAAAAAAACCTGAGTGGCCCCGTGGCTCAAGTTGCAGAGCACTACCCTTGAGCAAAAGGGCTCAGGGACAGGGCCTGGATGATGGGCATTCAGCAGGTTGCCCATGCCCAGCCCCCCAACGTGGGCAAGCTGCAACAAGCCCTCAGAGAATACTAAGTCTGAGCAGGCAGCTTGAACAAGCATCCTTCACTACAGTTTAAGAACTGAAGTCAGGAAGGCGTTGCCTGGGCTGGTGTGTGCAACTGATGTGTACAACAGGTGAATGATGTCCTGGCAATTATCATGGGAAAGCACAATTCTTAGGCTGTAGGAGTTGTCAAAGGTTGTGGCTCCATATCTTCTATCCCTCTGTAAGATGTGAGCCTAGGCTTCTGGGGCCTGGTGGCCATCACTCATTCATCATTGCCGAGTCACAGGCTGGTCCCAAATCCTGGGAAAGATAGAAAATAACCAGACATTTCTGTGCCAAAAGGAGTAATCCAATAAATCCCACCGTCATAACTCCCGTTAGAAGTAAGCCTTGGGCTTCAAATGTGGCTTACTGGTAGAGTGCTTACTTAGCACAAATGAAGCCCTGGTTTGATTCCTCCCTACCACAGAAACAGAAAAAGCCAAAATTGACACTGTGACTTAAGCAATAAAAGTTCTAACCTTGAGCAAAAGAAGCTCAGGCACATGCCCAGACCCTGAGTTTAAGTTCCAAGACTGGCCAAAAAAAAAAAAAAGGTGAGCATGGTGAGACATTTTCTACTGGGACTTAGCAGAGGGCAGAGATTATGGGTAACAGGTAGAGGGGTAGAGGGCAGGTGCTGTTGGCTCACCCCTGTAACCTTAGCTACTCATGAGACTGAGATCTGAGATCCCAAATGCAGGCAGGAAAGTCTATATGAGACTCTTTTCTCCAATTAAACTCCCAAAAATCCAGAAGTAGAGCTGTGGTTGAAGTAGTAGAGTGCTAGTCTTGAGCACAAAAGATTAGGGATAGCGTCCAGGCCCTGAATTCAAACATCAGGACTGGCACACACACACACGCACATGCCATACACACACTCACACACATATACACACATACACATACAAAGATAGAGAATTTGACAGTCAGCCTGCACAAATTCCACCTCTAGAAACTCAGTATTTAAAAAAAGAGGGAGGAGGGAAGGAAAGACTTGCTCCAGGAAGTGATATAATCAGTGCCAAAATTCCACAGGAGTTCTATGTTATGGAACAGAACAGAGAGCCTCACGCACAAGGTACAGCATGGGCAAAGGTCCTGAGGTGTGGTGTAGAGCAGGTGGTGTGGATGGGATGAAGGTTCTGTGGCTTCAGACAAGTCTGGCAGAACACTGAAGCCTGTGTCAAGTTTTGTACTTGAGTCACAGGTAGGGCAGAGGGTGGGGTCCCAGAATGAGGCCCAGGGAAAGATTAGCTTGACTTTTCACCAAAGACCCCAGCCAATTTCTGTGGCTGGAAGCCTATTTTTCACAGCTCCTGACCCTCAGGCCCTCTTTGCATGGAGGAGTCAGGGCAAATGCAGGGAAGAACTCTTGCTTAAGATTATCTCTTTGTTGCTTTGTATGTCCCTCCTCCACAGTATAACCCCTGCTTTCACTATATTTGATGTCAGTATAACTTGTGGAGGAGATGGGGAAAAACCAGTTGTTTAAGGATACAGGTGGACCTGTTGCAACAATGAGAAGTACAAGTTGTCATGTCCAAAACGAGCTTTACAACGTTGGTTTGGGGGGGGGGGTGGGAAGGAGAAGGATTGAGATTAGGGGGAGAGGGGGGAGGCTGGGAAGGGATGTGAAGGGTAAACAAAGGAGGAGGCTGCAATGCTTGTTAAGAAATGTACGCATTATCCTGCCCATGTAACTGTAACTCCTCTGTACAGTATGTTCACAAATAAAATTAAATAAAAAAAAAAATAAAAGAAAAGCTTCTAGCTCAATCCCACCAGTGGCTCACCCCTGTAAATCCTAGCTACTCAGGAGACTGAGATCAGAGATCATGGGTCAAAGCCATCTCATGGGAGAAAAGTTAGTGAGACTTTATTGCCCATGAACTAACAAAAGCCAGAAAGGGAGCTGTGGCTCAAGTGGTAGAATGTCCGCATTGAGAGAAAACGTTAAGAGACTACAGGTCAGACCCTGAGTTCAGGCCCCAGTGCTGGCACCTAACAACAAAGAAAAGCTTTCAGGAGTTCTTAGTCCACTGTGGTGAAAGGCCAGATCAGCCAGTCATGGGTGGCTTATGCTGGCCCTCCTAGCTCCTCAGGGGGCTGAGATGTGAGGATTGCCATGCAAATCCAGCCTGGGCAGGAATGTCCAGGAGACTCTGATCTCCAATGATCCACCAGAAAACCAGAAGTGGTGATGTGGCTGAAGTGCTAAACTGAAGAGCTGAGAGACGGTGCCCAGGCCCAGAGTTAGAGCCCTATGACCAATACCTGGCCTGCTTTGACCTCATGCTGTGGCTCTAGGCAGAGTACTTTCCAGTGGGCTCCTGATGGTCTTCCAATGTCTATGTGTCCTACAAGTCTTGAGAGTAGCCTCCTTGAAGGCCTTTGCCTACACAGAGGGACACAATACAAGATAAGGATAAAGTTTTGTGGCATGGAGGTCATCGGCCGGGTCATCAGAAGAGCATCTGTCATGAGTGCAGTGTGGATCTGAGCACTAAATCGACGTCTCAGACCACGGTTCTGGGCCAGAAGGGGTAGACTACTTAATGCCGGCTCACAAGGGAATCACAAGAACGTGAATTTGTCAGGCACACCTTGGGCAGGTTTTGAGTAGGGCTTAAGAGAGACTAGTATGCTGAGGAATCCAAAGCAGGCTGGCTGCTGCTTGTAACAATCACTATAAACCAGGAGTCCCAGGGGCTCAGAGACCTGCTTAACTCACCAGAGCTCAGGGGCAGATAAAGCTCTGCAATCATGGGCCAACTACATAGGGACATCCATAGTGTCCTTCCCTTGGTTCTATGGCCCCGTGCTGGAATGGAGGGACAGGTTCCATGGAACTTACTGCCATAGGCCAGACTCCTTAGCCCAAGAAGCCCAACAACTGAAGTAGCTTGAGAGTTTACTATGATTATGCCTCAGGACTACCCCCAGTTCTAGTTCAGCTTATCATTACGACCTTCCTCTGTGTGTTTGTGTATGTGTGTGTGTGTGTGTGTGTGTGTGTGTGTGTGTGTGTGTGTGCATACACGCACGTGCGTGTGCATGAGTGCATCTTGGTAGTAGGGCTTGAATTCAGGGCCCGTGCTCTGTCTCTCAGTTTTTTCATTCAAGGATAGCACTCTACCACAGCTTTTCTTCCAGCTTTCAGGTGGTTCTTGGGAGAGGAGAGTCTCACAAACATATCTTGTTGGGTTGCATCTGAATGTCAGTCCTCTGATCTCAGCCTGCTAAGGGAGCTAGAAATATGAGAGCATGAGCATTAGCATCTGGGCACACTTTCCTTCTTGGATAAAACAGAATACCTATTTCCTAGCCAAGCACCCATCTACAGCTATCCCTCCTTCCCCTTCCCCTAACCCTCCGGACTTCAGAGGAAACATACTCACCCCTGAGGACAAAGAAATAGGATGCACTGACAGATTTGAACATTATGTTTTCCACACAGTCAGGGGGCTGCTGGAAGCTGATGTAGAGGTCAGAGATCTAGGCCAGGGCAAGTAGACAGCTGTTAGAACAGAAAGTATGAAAAGGCATCCGTGCAGCTGCATCCCAGTGGCTCATGCCTATAATCCTCGCTACTCAAGGCTGACACTGGAGGATCAATCAAGATTCAAAGCTAGCCTGGGCATACTCTTATCTCCAAAGAATCACCAAAAAGCTGGGAAGAAGAAATACTATAATTCAAATGTTCGAGCACCAAACTTGTGCAAACATGCTAAAGGTTACCACCTAGGCTCTTCAAGCCTTGGTAAACACACACACACACACACACACACACACACACACACACACACACACACACACACACACACACACAACCCATACACATGCCAAATCAGATATTTCTACTCTGTAACCTTTGGGTATTCTCTACCTTTTTCCCCACTAAGTCTGGTGGTTGTTGGCCTAGGAGTTTGATGCATCCAACACCACCTGACATCTATAATTTTGGGGAACAGAATGGCTATAACATCAGCCTTCCCCTATCCCAGCTCCTTGATTGGGTCATGGTCTATCCAGACCCTTTGGGGTTCCTTTTACAGACTTGCCAAGATCCTTTAAAAAGGCATCACATTCTGGGCACTGGTGGCTCACGCCTGTCATCTTAGCTACTCAGGAAGGTGAGATCTGGCTTCCAAGTCAGCTTGGGCAGGAAAGTGTGTGAGACTCTTATCCTCGAAGAACCATCAGAAAATCATAAGTGTCCTGGTGGCTCAAGTGGTAGAGTGCAAGCCTTGAGAAAAAGAGCTCAGGGACAGCGCTCATGGACACCAACAACAAGGAGAGGCATTGCATGTTGGCTTTGGGATTGGCATGGGCCAAATATGGGAAATTTCAAGTGCGCCAAGATAAAGCAGTACCTCCTTTAGTCCCATGCTCCTCTATCTTGTCCATCCCCTGGCCTTGGCCATGCTTCGCATCAGGATGGCTCTCGCTTGACGGGAAGGATTCAAGGAGGAAGATCCCAGACCAATTGCTCCGGCTCCTTCCTCCCTGCTTACATTACTGCTTCTGCTCTTTGCCATAGACCTTCTTCCTGAAATCCATCCATGAGATCATTGACACCAACACAGTGGTGAGTGGTGGGTGCAGTCTAACTCTGGGAAGTCAGAGGTGGAAGTCAGCCTGGAACTAGGAGCTTCTATTCTGGGTGTGGGCTGAGGCCAGGGCTGACACTTATTTCATTCTGAGCCTTGCAGGGGTAGGGAGACAGTGTAGACACAATATTGAGTCAGGTAAGATGGGAATCTGTAGGACCACTTGTGTGGGGGAGGCTGTGGGACTCAGGGGGCCACTGTTATTGGTGTTCTTCTCTCAGACATCCCTCTCCCTCTCTCATCCCTCAATAGTAAAAGAGAAACTTTAAATAAGGATGTCGAAGAGGAGGCAGGGAAGTATTTCACTGTGAACCAGACTTGTGCTTCATATTCATCCTAGCCCCTAATTCCTATTTATCTGAGGATTGGCCATATGGGTTTGGCGGGGGGTGGGGGGAGGGTGAAGATATCATCCTAGCTGAGAATGTGGCTCAGTGATAGAGTGGTCGCCTAGCAAGCCTGAAGCCCTGGGTTTGATTTCACAAAGAAAAAGCTGGAAGGGGAGGTGGGACTCAACTTGTAGACCACCAGTCTTGATCAAATAGAGCTCAAGGACAGTGGCCAGGCCCTGAGTTCAAGCCCCATAACTCGAAGACAAATCTATGTGGAGGCTTTATTTTCCCTTTGGAAACAATTTATTCTTTGTGATAAGCATAACATGGGCATCTTCCCTGGCCACCAATGGGCCATTAGATGTCCCTGGAATTTGGGCCTCCTCCCAGCAGCCTCTGCTCTACTTGGCCCGCAGTTTACCCTTCTTATCACCAGGGAGATGGAGGCCTAGAAAAGCCCACCTAGCCTCCTAGTTCTGGTGGCTGCTGAGGATTTTGGGATTCAGTATGTCACAAAGGGAGTCATCATCCCCATCAGTCTACAGAAAAAAAGGGACAGAGTACTGCATGCCTGAGTGCACCAGCTGTAGGCAGTTCTGGATGTGGGGAGCTGCAGCAGGACATGCTCTGTGGGGGAGTCCTGTACGGGGCAGGGAACCCTGATCTCTCCTCTTGCAGTTTCCACACTATCCTGAAGTTGCAATTCTTCAAAACTTTTCTGTGCCTCCCTCATTTTGCCCACCCAGGAGCCTGAGGCCTCTGAAGCAGCTGCACTGGTGGGGAGCTCCGCCTGTGTCGGCATCTGGAGCCCCGTGTAGGAGTGACAGCAGCTCTTGCAGCTATCTACTCTTCATCTTCTCCTGGGACAGCTGGCACATGCACTTGGATTTCTCCTGACACAGCTGATCCAGAATGAACAACTGTCCTTTCCATGCCAGGATGGATTCCTGGACGGTGCGGATATGTGCCGACAGCTGGTTGCATCGATGGTGGAGCTTATCTGCCGGACTCTGGAAGTCCACCTCATCAGGAGATTGTGGATGAAGCAGATTTTCTTCTCGGATGCCCACATGTCCCACTTCCCATAATCTCACATGTTGTGGTGGCAGCTCATGGGGCAGGGGACCTGTGGCTCCGGCTCTATCTGGCACTGAGCTGTCCGGGGGAGGGGGAGTGCCTGCAGCAGTCCAGCAGGAGTTTCCTCCTGTGGATCTCATCCTCTGAGAGTGCTAACAGTGCCACATCCCTCTCAGGTTAGGGGACATCTCCATCCTCTGCCATGGGCACATCGAGGAGAGTCGCTTCCTCAGCTTTTGCTTCTCCAGGGTTCACAGCTTCCCCTTCCCCAGAGAAAGCCAGGAAGCTCAGCTGGGAGTGTAGGTGCTCCTCCTGTAGACTGGTCATTTCCAGGCACTTGAAACTCTCCTGCCACTTTGGGGGCACCACCTAGTCCCTCCATTTGGTCGGACCCTGCACTTGTTTCAGCTGCTCCAACAGCTGGGTCTGCTTCTGCAGGTGCTACTGTAGGACCTGCTACTTGGAGCACAGCTGCTCATTGGAAGTGATGTGCTGCTGACAGGTGGCTCTGAGCTCCTGCAGCTGGGCCAGGGACTGTTCCTGCTGCTCCTGCAGCTCCTGAGCTGCTTGGCTCTCTCTCTCAGACAATCTTTCCATTCTTCTATCTTCTCCTCTCAGCAGCCCAGCTGTTCCTGCGGATGTTTCTTCATCTGCTGCTCTGAGTCCAGGATGCTGGTAAGATCTTCCTTCTCACTGCTCACCCTCTGGAGAGTGCCCCGCAGCATGGCCAGCTGTTCCTCCAGCTGTGTGTTGCACACACATGCACATGGTGGGGTCTCGATCCTTGGTTTTCTCATCTAGTCTTACCAGTTGCTCCTGCTGCTCTGCAATCTGGAGACGAAGCCTCTGGATTCCCTGGACCTAGATATGAAGTTGTTCCTCCAGGTTTTTCAACCCCATCTGCGTGTGGTAGGCGTGGGCCTGCAGTTGCTGCTTCTCCTGAGATGGACCCTCGGGGTGCCATGGCTCTGCTAGCTTCGTTCTCAGTTCCCCCAGCTATTCTCTAGGTGCAGCACCTACCTCAATTCTCACTCCTTCTCCTCTGTCAGTTGGTTTACCTGCTCAGTCAGCCATCAGGCCTCCTCCTCCTGCGTGGACCTCTCAATGCTCAGGTTCTGCAAGAAGGTGTCTGTCTCCAGATTCGCTAAGTTACCATTCAGCTCAGGTTGTGCTGTAGTCTCTTCAGTACATCAGGCTTCTGCAGCACTTGTTGGAACTTGCAGATTCTGTTCTTCCTGTTGCTCCTCTATGTCCAGAGTGCTTCCAGCTTCTCCTAAAACTCTGTGTTCACTTGCTCCAGGTCATAGAAGCTTCTGGTCTTTTCCTTGAGCTGAAGCGTTACATCATTCAGCTGTTTGAACAACATTTCAGTCTCCTTCTGTAAGTAGGAACCACAGAAGCCACCATCTCCAGCTCCCCCATGCACTGCTCTGTGGCCTGTAGGCAGCTGGTGAGAGCTTCATGCTCCATTTCTGTCATCGGCCGTGAGCTGCATGTGGGCTGGTGCCGATTGTAAATTACTTTCTGCCAAAACCAACCTCTGTATGGGTAGCTTGTGGATGTCTAGCTCTGTTTTTGGTGCTTTGCGCACTTGGGCTACCTTCTCCTCTTTCTCTTGTCAATTCTGCAGGTCTTTCTTTTCTTGCTTCAGTGGTTGGATCTTGGCACAGAGCACCTGGTTTCTTCTTTGCTGCAATCCAGGGCAATCACCACATGTTGGTAGCACCTCTGCAGCTCCTTTATGGTATTGGCACCCTTGACACTCTGGACTCTGGTGGCTGTTACTGTGTCCAAAGGCAGGGGAAGCCTGTGGTAGGCATCACCTTTGGCCAGACCCTCCGTGTTGAATCACCCTCCCCAGTGGTGTTTTTCTTTGGGATCCTTCCCTTTTTTTTATTCTTTGTTTTCTTGAATGTTGAAGGTCTGATGGGAGGATTCTTCTGGTGTTCTGGCAGTAATTTGTTGCCCGCAGCTCTGTCTCAGAGTCTTGTTGTTTCAGGCATCTGCGCGCTGGGATGGGAAAGATGGGCTGGCCACATTCCCAGGCTCTGGGAAATGCTCTAGTCTCCCACTAACTGACTAGGTCGTCAATTTCCTATTGTACTCCAAATTCGCATTGAGACTCTTGCTTACCCCTCAGTTACCTCTACCTTCCTCAACTGCTGGTAGTGGTGTCAACCAACAGACGGCCGGATGGCTGCACAGATTGTTGTGTATGTCTGTTTGTTGCCAGTCCTGGACATTGAACTCAGGATCGAAGCATAGTCGATGAGCTGGTTTTGATCAAATCTACCCCTCTACCACTGGAGCCACACGGCTCTACTTCTGGCATTGTTGACACTGAAATTGGACAGGGGTCTCAAGTACTTTCCAGCCTAGGGTGATTTTGACCATGAATCTCCTTTCACAGCCTTGTAAATATCATGGAGGACTGCTGAGAGCCACTGGTGCTTGCTTAATCATTGATCTTGCTGATGATCTTGGACAGACCGGTGAGTTCCCTATCTTCAGGTTTAAGTGGTAGGAGCTGGAGCCCACAATTTGAATCCTGGTCCTGCCACCTCCAAATGGCAGGAGATCCTAGAAACTCATTTTTATCCATATGAATACCAATGGAATGTGATGTATGTCATGATTGAATGGGCAGTTCTTGAATGATTCTAGGATAAAATTACATACAATTATATTCTAGGATACTGATTGATTTTAATCAATACTTTATGAAGCATTTAAAAAATTATATTCATTAAAAGGAGAAATAATGAAATACCTAAGAATTGGTTGTCAC
This sequence comes from Dipodomys spectabilis, assembly GCF_019054845.1. Classification (NCBI taxonomy): domain Eukaryota; kingdom Metazoa; phylum Chordata; class Mammalia; order Rodentia; family Heteromyidae; genus Dipodomys; species Dipodomys spectabilis. The sequence continues at coordinate 717,877 of NW_024871009.1, read as the reverse complement.
ATAGCATAGAGATGCCATTTTTTTCTGCCAGGAGTGGGATAGCAACTCACGGTCTGGGTAACTCTGTTGCACTGTGTAGGAAGGGGAAGCTTGCTTTCTTGAAGTCAAGAAATTCAAGTCTGTTCCTTAGGCCTGAAATCGATCCCCACCACTAGAAAACATCCTATTTGTGTACACTTTAAATATATGGTTTATATTTACATACATATATTTACTCCATATTTCATTCAGTGTAGTTATTCATTTTACCTTTTGTTTTGTTCATGTAGTAACCATTTATTTTATTGACTATTATGACACAGAGAATATTGATTACATTGATTACATAGGATATAGGTCTGCATATGTATTCCACTTCATACCTGACACGCAGGACTTTCACAGAAAAGGAAACGTGTCACCATATGCTTCTTACTCCACGATTCATTGTTTGGGAGTGCTGGCATGTGAACTCATGGCCTACAGGGCCAAATTCATGAATGATTGAGTGTCAACATGCCATCATGGGACAAACTGAGCTGACAGGCATTTCCCAGGACCTGAGATTGAGCCCCTGGGGTTGACAATATAAGAACAGATTGGCATGCACATGGTAGTATGCTAATATATATATATATATATATATATGTATATATAGTGTTCCAGAGATGTCTATCCATTATTCAGTTATATAGACTACATTCCTAACAGTTCTTGGGTATTTATTATAATTAATATTGTTTTCATCCTTAATAAACTATTAAGTAAATCAGTGTCCTGAAATTATTGTGTCTCTGTAACAAAAAGTTGTCTTTTACTGATTCATATTAAATAAAATCAATCAGCCTACTGAAATCATGATGTCTAAATTTATGTGAGTACCATTCATGAGCAACTCATTCAACCGTAACACTTACAACATTCAATCATTATTCCTATAAATGGGAACAAGTCTCTTAGAATCTCCCGCCATTCAGAAGTGCCATGACTGGGATTCGACTCTAGGCTTATATTGCCCTGCAGGACCATGTCTTCCCCAGTACCCTGCCAGCCTTCAGCAATACAAGGTGAAGTACACTTTAGAGCTGTGTCATTCAGACCCAAATGATCATGGTGCAAAATGTTAAAAAGCCATCCCACCACTTCTTCTCTGTACGTTCCCCCCACACCCACCACAAGGCCTGGAGGTCTAGGATCCCAGGATCTCCTGTGGTTCCAGTGGCTGCACCCCAGACTAAGGTGATGGAAGCTGAGTTATTGTTGCCATACCTGAGTTCACGACCTTGTTTCGCAAACAAAGAAACAAACAAACAAAAATGATCTGCCTGGCTTGCAATTGGTGCCGTTTTTTTCTACCAGGGTTTGGATTTGAACTCAGGGTCTGGGTAACTTTGCCGCACTGTGGACAAAGGGGACACTCACCGTGCTTGAAGACAAGAAAGTCAGGCCTAGTCCCTAGGCTTGAATTCAAGCCCCAGCCCTGGGAAACATACTATTTATATACATTGTAATGATAGGATTTGTACTTACTTATAGATGTTTAGTACATATCCTGTTTGTTGTGATTATTTATTGTATTTCTGTTTATTCATTTATTTACCATTTATTTTATTGACTGTGGTAACACATTCCATTTATTATTTTGATGACATCCTATCACATAGTATCTAGATTTGTAGATGTGTTCTCCATCATGTCTGACACCCAGAATGCTCAGATCAAAGGAAAACAGGTGTCACACTTGGCTTCTTACTCCACGATCCAATTGTGGGTAGTGCTGAGATCTGAACTCAGGGGCTAGCAGAACCAATTCATGAATGGGTGTGTCAAAACGGCAACCTCAATCCCAGGAAACTGAATTCCCAGACCCTGACATCGAGCCACAGGGGTGGACAAAATAGCCATACATGGATAGGCAGGTGGTAATATACCAATAAATATATATTTGTATAGAGTGCCAGAGACATCTACCTAGGATTCAATGACATCAACTACGTTCCTACCAACTCTTAGGTAGTTATTATGCCGCCATTGAAAGAATAGGATTCTTTTCATGCTTAATAAACTATTCAATAAGATCAGTCAGCATCCTAGGATCATTGTGTCTAATTTTAGACTAGACTGATCCATGGAGAAACTTCTCAATCATGAGTTTGCTCACATTCCATCGGTGTTCCTATGCATAGTAATGAGTCTCTGGGAAATCCCCTGATTGGTAGGTGTCAGGACCAGCACTTGAGCTCAGGGCCAACATTGCTACATGGGTCTATGGCTTCCCTGATAGCCCACTAGCCTTTGCCAATGCAAGGTGAAGTACCCTTTGTAGACGTGTCATTCAGACCCAGGATAATCACCGTGGAAAGGAAACATTGTTAAAAATCCATCCCGTGGCTTTTTTTTTCTGTGTGTGTATGTGTGTTTTCCTGCAAGACTTCAGGGCCTAGGATCCCAGGATTGACTATGGGCCCATGGCAGCCCGCCACCCTAAGGTGATTAAAGCTGAGGCCAGGATAGTCCTAAATTCGTAATTTAAACAAAGCATCTATATTGACATACATGTGCAGACAGCATCTTGAATTCGGTGCACTTCTCCTTAATTTGTGTCTAATTCATGGAGGTATTGTGTATTTTACTGAGTATGGTGACAGTTATAACTGTGCTCACATGGATGACAACCTGTTCCCATTGTTATAGGGTTGCCTATACATTCATTCTCCTTCCTAGCTAAGGCCCAGAACTTTCACAGGAGAGGAAAACAGGTGCCATGACTGGCTTCTGACATCAGGATGAATCTTTTGTCAGTGCTGGGATTTGAACTCAGGTCTGGTAACTCTGTTGCACTGTGGGGGAAGGGGAGGCTCACCATCCTTGAAGACTAGAATGTCAGGCCTGGTGCAGGGCCTGATTTGTAGCCCAAGCACTGGACAAAATAAGAAGCCCAGCTCTTTTAAACATAGGATCTCTATTTACATACAGGTATGGTATGCATCTTGCATTCAGTGTATTAATTCTTTTTATGTTGTGTCTTTTTCAGGGATGTATTGTGTATTTTATTGAGCATAGGATGACATATAAAACTGTGCTGACATGGATGACAACCTATTCCCACAGATCTAGGGTTGCATATGCTTTTTTGACTCTTGCTGAGACCCAGCACTTGCACAGTACAGGGATACAGGTGCAAGGATTGGCTTCTCACATCAGAATAAACCTTTTGGTAGTGCTGGGATTTGAACTTGGGGTCTAGGCAGCCCAACAGCCAAATAGGTCCACATGAGCCCATCAGCTTGTGAGCCACTAAGGAGCTAGGCCATACCCAGGACCTGAGATTGAGCCCCAGGGTGGGGATGAGGCACAATATTTATCCATTCATACGCTGAAGCTAGTATGCTAATTACCTATTTGGATAGAGTAGGAGATGTAGTGAGCTGTGTTCGAATCCTATGTACCATTTGAGTACCGATTCTTGGATCTTTCCCAATGCCTGCAATTCCTGAATATGATTCTTATTGTCACACTTCATGAACTCTTATTTAAAACTAATTGTTGTGTCATACATCTTGCCTATCATTTCCTATGAATTCAAGCACCTCATAACATTTATAGACATGTTAAATTTATGATTTATACTTACATCAATATATTCAGTCTATATCATGTTTTTTGGAGTGATACATTGTGTTTTACCATTTATTTATTTACTTAGCATTTATTTTATGGACCGTTAGTGCACCTATAACATTTATTACATTTATTCCCATCTATTCCGTAGCATGTAACTTTGCAGACATATTATGAACTTGTACAGAAAATGAAAACAGGTGTCACCCTTGAAATCTTACACCAGGAAGAAATTTTTGGTAATGATGGGACCTGATGTGAAGGCCTGAGAGGCCCAATTCATGAATGGGTGAGTGTCAGCACCGCTCTAGCCCATTCAGCTGCCAAGTGGATCTCAGGACCTGGGAGCAAGCCCCAGGTTTGGCCAAAATAGCAGTAACTTTCTATGACGATGGTGGTAAATAAATTAATATAAATTTATTTATTTATTTATTTATTTTGGGGTTCCATCGTGAAGCCTGAACTCTGGGCCTGGCGCTGTCTCTCAGCTCTTCAGCTCAAGTCTAGCACTCTACCACTTGAGCCACAGTGCCACTTCCGGCTTTTTTCTTTTTGCTTATGTGGTACTGAAGAATCAAACCCAGGGCCTCAGTCATGCAAGGCAAGAGCTCTACCATTGAGCCACATTCCCAACCCAAATATAAATTTAGATATTTAGGTACTGCCAGAGGTGTCTATCTAGTATTCAATGACATATATTACCTTCCTACCGATTCTCATGTATTTAGTGAGGACTCCATTTAATCAATAGTATTCTTTTAATGCATAATAAACTATGAATTAAAATCAATCCTGTCCAGTGATTATTGGGTCTAATTTTATGCAAGACTGATTGAGGGATTACTCATCCAACCATGACATTAATCACATTCCTCTGGTGTTCCTATGGACAAGCAATAGTTTCTTAGGCTCTTCAGCCCCTTGTAAGTGGCATGACCAGGATTTGAACTCAGGGCCTAGTGTCCATGTTGGCCTATGGCTTCACTGACAGCGCCAACCTTCAGAACTGCCAGGTGACCTACAGGTTGCAGCCATGTCTTTCACACCCAGGATGGTCAACGTGCAAGGAAGGAAAACAGAAACTGTTGACCGTCCATGGTTTGTGTCTTTTTTTCGATGCTGCTTTCATTTTGTTTTCCTTTGAGCCAAAATAGCAATACATTTCTATGCAGACAGTGGTATACAAATAAATATATATTTAGATATTTAGATATTGCCAGTGATGTCTATCTAGTATTCAATGACATATAGTACCTTCCTAGTGATTCTCAGGTATTTAGTGAGGACTCCATTTAATCAATAATATTCTTTTAGGGGCTGGGAAGGCGGCTCATTGGGAAAGTGCTTGTTTTGCATGCATGAGTCCCGGGTTCGATTCCTCAGCAACACATGATCAGAAAAAGCCAGGAATGGCGCTGTGTCTCACATGGTACCACACTAAACCAGAGCTGAAAAGCTGAGGGACAACACCCAGGCCCAGAGTTCAGGACCCACTACAGACAACACACACACACACACACACACACACACACACACACACAGTATTATTTTAATGCATAATAAACTATAAATTAAAATCAATCCATATCTTGTGAATTCTGGGTTTAATTTTATGCTAGACTAATTGACAAACTAGTCTTCCAACCATGACATTGACCACATTCCTCTGGTGTTCCTATGGACAGGCAATAGTTTCTTATGCTCTCCAGCCATTTGTAAATGTCACGACCGGGATTCAAACTCGGGGCCTAGGTGCGCAGATTGGCCTATGGCTTCACTGACAGCCTGCTGACAGCAATGCCAGGTGACCTACAGGTTGCAGTTGTGTCATTTGGACCCAGGATTATCACCATGCAAGGAAAGTAAACTGAGAAACCTCTAACTGTTCGCAATTCATGGCTATTTTTCCTTGCCATTTTCAATTTTTTTTCCTATCAGCCCCTGAAGACTAGAATCCCAGGATAGGCTGTGGGTCCAGAGGCTGCACCAACCCAGGCTAGGGTGATGGAAGCTGAGGCAGAGTTTCCACAACTTCCAGCTCCGTGCTTGGTTAAATAAATAAATAAATAAAACAATAAAATAATGAAATATATAGAAAATAAATTAAAATAAAAAATTTAATATATTAAAAATAATAATGGAGCTCCCTGGCTTGGAATGAGTGCTCATTATTTTTCTGCCAGGACTGGTAATTGAACTTAGAGTCTGGGAAACTCTAATGCATTATGGGGAATGGGGAAACTCACCCTCTTTGAATAAAAGCAATTCTGGCCTGTTCCTTAGGCCTGAATTCAATCCCCAGCCCTGTAAATTAATTTTCATCCACATTTGAAATGATTAATATCCACATACTTATCTTTACTGCATATTGCTTTTTTGTATTATTCATTCATTATATTTATAGACTATTATTACACTTATAACACATATTAAATTTATTACATCTTATGAAAATTATACAGATTTGCATATGTATTATATATCTTACTTCAGATCCAGGACATTCACAGAAATACTATAGTAGATGATTCCATCCTTAGAAAAACAGAAAGAATACACCAACCAAAGTCTAGTTTATCACTAGGCACCACAGTAGCTCACATCTGTAAACTACTCAGGAGGCTGAGACCTGGAAGATGAAATTTCAAAGCCAATGAATGCAGAAAAGCCTGAGAGATATCATCTCCAATTAACTGGCAAATGCCAGGCTACAGGCATAGCTGAAGTGGTAGAAAATCAGCTATGAACAATGAAGCCAAGAAAGAGCAAGCTGAGTTCAAATGTGAGGAGAGGAGGTAGGGGGATAAAAGGGAGAGAAATCCTCCAAAAACAGAGAACAAAACGACAATACACAAACCCCACCTAATTTAAGGTACCAACCAAACTGAAAAAAAATGAAGCTTGTTCAGTTGTATAACTTTACATTAGCACATAAGATCTTAGGTGCACTTCAAAGCTATGTTTTTAATAATATACTTATATATATATTAATAATCCATGTATATATATATATATACATATATATATATATATATATATATATCTTTAAATAAACTAAGAATCCAGCCAATGAAAAAATACTTCTGAATTAGTGCCTTAACCATGGCATTATAAATTATTTGTACTAAAAGTGTATTCCAAGTTTCTTTTCTCAGAATCAGGAAGCTGTGATCTGAGGTTGGTGGTTCAAAGTCAGCCCAGGCAGGAAAGTCCATGAGACTTATCTCCAATAAACCACTAGAAAACCGAGGTGGCACTCTGACTCAAGTAGTAGATCCCTCGCCTTGAGCTGAAGAGCACAGGGATAACCCCTGAGTTCAATCCCCAGGGCCAAAAAATAAAATTTTAAAAAAGTTTGTTCATGCAGATCATAAAATTCTAACATTCTGAGCTTTAGGAAACTTTTCTGCCAGGGTCTTATGCTCTTTAGGCAAATACTCCACTACTGAGATACATCCCAGTCCCATTGTTTTTGTTTTTCATTTTACAATCCACTTTATTGAGGTTTTATTCAGAAACCCAACATTTTGTGCTATGAGGACTCCCCTAGTGTATTTCGTGGTAGGCACTGAGGAAAACTCATATGACACAAATGCAGAGAGTTTATAATTGTGGAAATAACACTAAATAGAAATAAATTCATCTGTCCCGACATTCTAGGGAGAAATGATGTCCTTATTTTCATTCTCACTCTTCAGGGCAGATGGTCAAAATAGAAACACCTATGTACTATGCTGAAATGTAAATGTTTAAACCCCTTTTTTTGAAAAACTCTCGTGCTATAAAATCAATATATATCAAATAAAGGCGAAGTTAACTTAAAAAATATTAAAAATGCTAATGAAGCTCCCTGACTTGGAATGTGTGCCATTTTTTTTTTGTCTACAAGTCCTGGAATTAGAACCCGGGGTCTGGGTAACTCTGTTGCACTGTGGGGAAGGGGGAAGCTCGCAATGCTTGAAGACCAGTATGTCAGGCCTGTTCCCTAGGCCTGAATTCAAGCCCCAGACCTGGAAAATGTACTCCTTTACATATTTTAAAGATAGGATTAAACTTCCATACAGATGTTCAGTCTATATTATGTGTGGTGTGGTTATTGATTGTATGTTTTATATTTTTCATTAATTTACCGTTTATTTTATTGACTGTGATGATCCTAACTATGTATTACATTGTTTACATCCTATCACATACCATCTAGATTTGTAGATGTGTTCTCCATTATGCCTGACACCCAGGACTCTCCCATAAAGGGAAAACAGGTGTCACACTTGGCTTCATACTCCAAGATTAAATTTTTAGCAGTGCTAGGATCTGAACTCAGGGCCTAGCAGGTCCAATTCATGAATGGGTGAGTGTGAGCATAGCAGCCTCTAACCAATGAAGCTGTGAGGTGTTTCCCAGGTGCTGAAATCGTGACCCAGGATTGGCCAAAACAGCGATACAAGGATAGGCAGTCAGTAGTATACAAATAAATATATGTTGGTAAAAAGCACCATAGCCGCCTATGTATGATTGAATGACATATACTACATTCCTACCAACTCTTAGGTGTTTACTATACCATAATTAAAGGAATATTATTCTTTTCATGCTTAATGAAGCATGAAATTAAAATCAATCATTGTCCTAGGATTATTGCATCAAATTTTATGCTCAACCAATGTACAAACTTCTCTTTAATTGGTATTCCTATACATAGGAATGAGTGTCTTGTGATCCCCTGCCATTGGTAGTTGTCAGAACCTGGATTTGAACCCAGGGCCTATGTTGATAGGTTGGCCTATGGCTTCCCTGCTAGCCTGCCAGCCTTCAGCAATGGCAGGCGAGGTCCACTTTGCACCCATAGCATTCAGATCCAGGATAGTCATCATGCAAAGAAAAAAAAATTAAACCCCCAGCCCTCTGCAGCTTGCTACTTTTTGTGCTATCTCACTTTTTTTTTCTTTCTGCAAGCCCTCTGGGCCTAGGATTCCAAGATTGGGTATGGGTCCCGAGGCTGCACCCAGCCTATGGTGATCGAAGCTGAGACAGAGTTGCCACGACCTGAGTTCAAGCCCCATGATCGGCCAAAAAAAAGAAAAGAAAAAGAAAAAAGAGAAAAGACAAAAATTGATTATTTAACTAAATTTAAAAAATAGAGCTCCCTGGTTTTGAATTTCTGCCTGTTTTCTTTCCTAGACTGGGATTTGAACTCAGGAACTTGTAGCAATGTGAGGGAAAGTGCAGATTTGCTACTACTTGAGTTCAAACCCCGTGCCAAGACAAAATTAAAAAATTAAGTCACTGAGCTTGGCAGGGGGAGTCATTGTGGAGAAGGGAGGTAAGGGATGGTAGGGGGAAAACAAAGGAGGAGGTAACAATGCTCAATAGGAAATATACTCATGACCTTGCTCATGTAACTGTGACCTCTCTGTACAACATTTTTACAATAAAACCATACAAAAAATAGACAATATAGTATTCTGAGAAGCACTTTGAGGTTAAAGGAAGGATGTCTGAATAGATGTACAAAATTCTACACTGCTTTTTATTTAATGTTCAGCATGAAACTGAATAAACTGCTTCCATTAAAAAATTAAGTCACTGTCTTGGAACTGGGGCCAGTATTTATACCATTGGTGGGATTTGATCTCACATTCCAGGTGATTCTTTTATACCACAGGAGAAGGAAAAATTTACTGTCCTTGAGGAAAAGAAATTCAGGCTAGAGTTCCCATGTCCTGAATGAGGGCCCTGCAATGGAAAATATATTTCTATACATGTGTAATAATGATATATACTTACATGTGTATGTTTTTTACATGTTATGATTTTCATGATTTATTTTGTATTTATTTTATTTTTTATTTGATTCATTCTTTTATTGTTTTTCTATTGATATTATCATTCTCATTTATATTTTGCACATCTATTATAAAATTATACACAATAATCTAAGACATTGATTCATTTATCATTAAAAATTTTTGTGTTGAAACATGATACATAATTAAATGGAGGCATTTGTCACAGTCTTCTCACGTTTATAGTCTCTCCCAAGAATGAGCTTTGTCCTATTTATCTTTGGACACCTTCCTATAGGGATGTCTCTAGATGATTTATACTGAGAAGCTTTTTCTTGAGGACAGGCAAGTTGTGGGATAAAATTGTAAGTGGGAGGCTAGAAATGTGGCATAATGGTAAAGAGCTCACTCAACATGCATGAATACCAGGGTTTGAATCCTCAGTGCCATATACTCAGAAAAAACCAGACGAGGTGGAGTGGCTCAAATGGTAGAATGCTAGCCTTGAGAAAAACAATCCCCAGGACTGTCAAAAACAATAGACCAGATGCCACTGGCTCACACCTGGAAAACTACCTCCTCATGAGGCTGAGATTTGAAGACCACAGTTCAAATACAGGCTAGGCAAGAAAAGCCTGTTAGACTCTTATCTCCATTGAACCACTAAAAAATCCCATGTGGAGCTGTGGCTCAAGTGGTAGAGGGTTAGCCTTTACTGAATTGGTCAGGGACAGTTCGCAGGGTTGATACAAGACACACAACTGGAATAAAATTGAGGGTTAATCAAAGTATGTTTCCTATTCGCTAATTATGAGAACATTCTCTGGAAAATCAATGCTGATATATACCAGAATTGGAGTCAAACTTCCAGGCTTAAGTGTAGCAGATCCACATGCCCATCCTCACTGACTCTATCATTGTAACCTTGTGTCCACAGGGTTCTGAAAGGTCCAATGTTGAAAGGCTTAATATGGTCCCCAAGCCCTGTGTGATAAGCAGTTGACTTGTATTGTCAATGTCATTACACGTCTGAACCTAGCAGAGCACCAGTAGCTCTTGTGCATCACCCTAGATCAGGAGGCTGAGGTCTTAGGATCACTCTGAAGCCAGCCAGTGCAGGAAAGTCTATGACACTCTGACTTCCACGTCTGAAAGGTCAGATGTTCAAGAGCTTCTTGTTTTTCCCTTGGTGATGAGAAGTTACTCTAAATGTTCTTAGTGTTCTTGACCCATCGACCCATCCTGGGTTCAAATGAAGTTCTCAGGATCCAAGCCCTGGCACTGTTAGCAGGAAGAACTAAAGTGTAACACTATTTGAAGGAGAGAAAACAGTTTCAAAAGCCAGGCTAGGTGAAGAGGACAAGGAGGCAGAATATACAAATTCAACAGGGAAGTGAGCTGCACAACCACATCACTCATTCCAGGCACAGCCAGCAATGGGGGAAAACCTGAAACATTTGTTAGAGTTACACCAGGGTCAGGTTTTTCTCAGCTTCCTCAAACAATGACAAACCTTCCTCCCTCAGGTGAAGGTAGCCTCAGGCTATCTTTAGGTTACCAATCGAGAGCCAGTTTAGTTAGGGAGAGGGAGGAACAGAGTAGAAAAGCCCTGCTCTCTGGTCTTAGGGAGTGGGTTTTTTACTCTCCATCTATCAGATTTAAAGGCCCTTCTTCTACTTCTGCCAGTCTTTTCTCCTTCCTTCATTCTCCACATCATTATTGCTAATCCCCAGTCCAAGGTGAGGCAGGGTCATTTCTCTTTTGTCTCCAAGCAGCTGAGTTAGAACCTGGCTCTGCCCTCTTGGATCTGGGGCCTTCGCCTGCCTGAGAAGTGGGAAAGAGACATTCTTCCTGCTCTGTGGTTGTGTGAAGGTGATGCTGGTGTCCTGGCACACTGCAGAAGGCCTCATGACTGGGAATTGTTCCCTTCTTTCCTTCTGAAGTCCAAGACCAGCGTTATCTATCATTTTTCTATCTATCTATCTAGCTAGCTATCTAGCTATCTAGCTATAGGCCTTTCTTTCTTTCTTTCCTTCCTTCCTTCTTTCTTTCTTTCTTCCTGTCATTCTTCCTGTCTTTCTTTCTTTCTCTTTCTTTCTTTCTTTCTTTCTTTCTTTCTTTCTTTCTTTCTTTCTTTCTTTCTTTCTTTCTTTCTTCCTTTCTTTCTTCCTGTCATTCTTCCTGTCTTTCTTCCTGTCTTTCTTCCTTTCTTTCTTCCTGTCTTTCTTCCTTTCTTTCTTTCTTTCTTTCTTTCTTTCTTTCTTTCTTTCTTTCTTTCTTTCTTTCTTTCTTTCTTTCTTTCTTTCTTTCTTTCTTTCTTTCTTTCTTTCTTTCTTTCTTTCTTTCTTTCTTCCTGTCTTTCCATGTATGTATGTATGTATGTATGTATGTATGTATCTATCTATCTATCTATCTATCTACCTATCTATGTACCAACCCACCTGCCTGCCTACCTACCTACCTACCTACCTACCTACCTACCTACCTACTACCTACCTACCTACCTACCTAACTACCTACATAGTTATCTCTTTGACATTTCTTGGGCTTAACTCAAAGCCTGGGCACTGTCTCTAGCACTCTGCTACTTGAGCCACAGCACCAATTTTGGATTTTTCTGTGTATGTGTTACTGAGGAATGGAACCCAGGGCCTCTTGCATGCTAGGCATGCACTCTCCCACTAATCCACATTCCCAACCCCCTCATCTTTTTTCTTAATGGTAGTTTTTACATATATATACTACCATTTTGTGTCTCCAAGTATAATTTTCTGAATACTGCTTATTTCTATGAACTATCTTCTCTTCCCTGCCTGATTTGTGACTGCTCCTGCATTGGCCTCATAATAAAATGTAAATAAAGGCTGCTGAGAGCTTCAGTGTGCATCTTATAAGGAAACAGGCCTAGAACCCTGGAAGTGAAAAGCAATAGGGCTGAAATGAAGAGAATGATGCAGTATGTACAATGAGCATATCTAAAACATAAATCAGTAAATAAAAGCAGAAGTTTTGCATACAGCCTCTTTGCACTTAGGGAAGTAATATACTCATGTAAGTAAGTAGGACACTAAACTTGGCTTTCTCTTTTTGAATTTTCTTTTGTGGCCATCCCATGGCTTAAACTGAGGACACGATGCATTCCTCAGCTGTTTTTCACAAGACTGAGGTTTTACTACTGCCACAGCTCCACTTCCAGCCATCTGGTTGTTAAATGAACATAAGTGCCTCCCAGGCTTTCCTGCCTGGTCTGGCCTGTATCTCCTGCTTGGCTTTCTCTCTCAAAGCTGGAGCTCTACCCTGTAGGCCACTGCTCCCCTTCTGGTTTTCTAGTGGTTTATTGGAGACAATAAACCTTTCCTCCTAGGGCTGGCTTTGAATGGAGATCTCCTGAGGAGGCTTCAAGAGGATTACCTCAGGGATTCACCTAGAAGCCGCTCCACCAAACCTTTAGTCTAAATCTCGAGAGGTACTAGAGAAAAACGGAAACAGGAACATGTTTCTAGTGTGTCCTAGATACTTAAGGTTGGAGATACAAAACACTCATAATTATTAGATCATTTTATAGGCAAAAGGAGCAATGCAGATAGTATGAAGATCGCTCCAGGTATGGTCCTCATGTCCTGAGACAGTAAATTCACTGCAGCTCACTGCTAAGTGACAGAACTGGCATGTCCTGTGGACATTTGTTCCTAAATCCTGTAACACTCATTTCTCACTTTTGGCTTCAAACCTGTGACCAGAGGGTAAGATGAAGAGAGAAAATACTCTCAGAGAAAGCACGTGTAAAGAACATTAGTAGTTTACTTAGAAGTCCCAACCATAGAAATGACCCTATTAAGAAGTCAGTCCAGATTATAAAACAAAGAACTAAAGAAAGAACTTGAAAGTGCCTGCTGAGTGCAATCCCAGCTCCTCAGGCGGCTGAGATGTACAGAATTTGAGTTTGAAACCAACCAGTGTAAGAAAGTCTTTGACAATGTTATTTCTAAGAGATCACAGAAAAACCCAGAAGTGGGGCTGTGACTCAAGCTTAATGCAGTACTCTTGAGCAAAAGGAGCTCTTGGACCAGGCCTAGGCTCATAGTTCAACCCCAGGACCTGCCCCCTCAAAAAAAAACCTGTACCCCAATTTCTTTGTCTATGTATGGATGTATTCCATAGGTGAAACACCAGAGTAGCTATGATGAATGGCACCAAGCAAGGAAAATTATATTCAATACAAGGAGTTCATAACACAGAGAGTGCTTTTATGATATTGCATGTTTCAGGGCTCCCCTCACTGCTCCCAATGTAGCCTGAGGGTTTCTCTGCATCCCAGGCCTGTTGGAGGAAGTCTCCCTCATTGTCTGGACAGGAACACAAAAGACCTCATTCCAGTACAGCTGTGTACCAAATAACTCCATCTGGGCCAATTAGTGAGGATGTGTGGGTGGGCTCTGAAAGTCAGGAAAAAACGGCCTCCTTGTACCCTTAGCTATCTCTCTTCCCAGTGCTCTCTTTTAACAGGAGACCTTCATTTTTGCCACCTCCCATGGCAGGCCAAGTTCTGTGCTCTTATCCTGCCTTTATGAGACTATATTCCGGTGTTCAGATACAGTACTCAAAATAATTCAGGAGTCTTTCTGGCAAACAACTAGGGCACTGAACATAATGAAACGTTTCATTGCCAGCAATGATGGGCCTATAATGCCTCTCCTAGGTTTCCAGAAGCTTGGGAAATCGAAGCACATGTTGGATATCACAAAGCTTCCTGTCATCTAGGACTGGTGAATCTCATAAGGTTTTGAAACCTTTGACCTCTCCTAGTTGGGCCCTGGGTGGCTAGGTTTTGGGGTTGTACACAGGGTCTGGGTGCTAACCATTAGCTCAGAGCCAAAGTCTTTACCACTTTGTCACAGCTTCACTTCTGCTTTCTCTCTGTGTGTGAGTGCGTGTAAGTGCATGTGTGTGTGCATACACTAATCCTGGAGCTTGAACTCAAGACATGAGCACTTTACCTAGTTTCTCTTGTACAAGGTTTGCCCTCTCCCACTTGAACCACAGAGCCACTTCAGGCTTTTTCTTACTGATGTGGTTCTGAGAAATCAAGCCCAGGGTTTTATATATGCAAAGCACTCTACCCCTAAGGCACATTCCCAGCCCTCTACTTCAAGTTTGTTAGTTTGTTTCTGTCTTTGTTGTTGTTGTTGTCATTGTAGTAGTTGAAATCTGGGCCTGGGTGCTGTCCCTGAGCTCTTCAGCTCAAATCTTGTGCTCTACCACTTGAGCCAGAGAGCCACTTCCGGTTTTCTTGTGGTTCATTGGAGCTAAGTGTCTCAAGGACTTTCCTGCCCAGGCTAGCTTTGAACCATAATCCTCAGATCTCATCCTCCTGAGTAGCTAGGATGACCAGCATGAACCACAAGTTCCTAGCTTCCACTTCAGGTTTCTTAGTGGTGAATTGGAGATAATAGTCTCATGGTACCTTTTGTGTAAGGGATAGTTTGGAACCCAGATCTCAGCTTCTTGAGAAGGCAGGATGACAGACCTCGGTTATAGAACCCTAAGATGTGGCACTCTGCTGCAAGGGGGTCCTTGGCTCCATGTAGTGGAGTGCTAGCCTTGAGCCCAAGAGTATGGCTCAGTCCCTAGGCCTTGAGTTCAAAGTTCATGACTTAGAAAAATCAAGACAAAACAATTGTCTCCTATAGACACATCACTAGTCTTCAGTAGTACATAATTTTGTCCCTGCCATGGGGACAGATCTGAGCCTCAATATTCTTTTCTTCATACTCATGTCAGTTGTGTAGTTCTTATGAGGACAAGATGAAAGAATGCACCCTTTGAAGGACAAAATACTTAACACTCTTTTTTTTTTTTTTTTGTCGGTCATGGGGCTTGAAATCTGGGCCTGAACTCTGTCCTTCAGCTCTTCAGCTCAAGGCTAGTGCTCTACCACTTGAGCTACAGCGACACTTCCAGTTGTCTGGTGGTTTATTGGAGATCACAGTTTCAGCGACTTTCCTGCCCGGGCTGGCTTTGAACCACGATCCTCAAATCTTAGCCTCTAGAGTAGTTAGGATTACAGGCATGAGCCAATGGTGCCCGCCTGCAAATAACCCTCATTACAGGAGTCAGCACACAGCATCCTGTGAAAGACTCAGCAACCAGCACCCAATGCAGGACTCAGCACACTGCACCCTGTGAAGGACTCAGCACATAGTATCCCGTGAGGGTCCCAGCACCCCAGGAAGGACTCATCAAGTAGATGTATCACACAAGCTGTCATTAGTATTAGGGTACTTTCATGAGTATCACCATTCTTTCAGAAATACATCACAAACAGCACAAAGTTCACATCTCATGATTCAGAGGGGTATTTTTGGGGGGGGATGGGAGTCAGCCACAGGGATTGCACTAAAATGTTGGAGTTACTGTCCTAAGATCTTTTGTTCAAGGCTAGAGATCTATCCACTTTGATCCACAGCTCAGAGTTTCACAGACATACCGCCAGGGCTGGGTTTTAAACCCACCAGTGTCAGATCTCAGCCCCTGAGAATCTTGGATGACAGGGGTGAGCAAGCCAGCAGCATCTGGCTCTGTGGGGCTGAGTTGCAGTAGTATACCTCTGACTAAGTCAGTTTATATGGCAGCTGTAAGCACCAGACTCCCGGCTTGCTCTGTGATGAGGTACCCATCTTGGACCTTGAGTAAGAGTCTAGACAGAGTCCCTAAGCTTTTATGCTCAACGCTAATGCTCGACTGCTTGAGCGAGAGTACAACTTCTGAATTTTTATATGCATATCGTAGTGAGGAATCGAATCCAGGGCTTTGTATGTACTAGCCATCATTATACCACTGAGCCCCAGGAGTGACAAGTGTATGAACAGATAAATGTGTAGATTGGCATATATGTATATATATATATATATATATACACACACATACATATATATACATATATATGTATAAAACAAGAGAAAGGTGTCTGTATAGTATGAAATTACATATATTACTACCCATTATTGACAATAAAATTATTCCTTCCATTTTTAAGTATCATGGTTGAATACATAATAAAGTATTAATTGAAAATTAGTCAATGTAGTATAATTGTTGTGTATAATTTTATAGTATATTCATACAGTAATTACTAATTTGTTACTGTTATAAAATTACATTCCTATGGATGTACATGGGAATGGGTTTCTTAGAATCTCAGGCCAAGACTTAGTGGCAGTCCCTGGATTCGACCTCCAGGCCTAAGTTGAGGTTTTGGCTATGGCTTCCCTAATAGCCAGCCAAACATCAGCATGCAATGTCATGTACACTTTCTGGGCCTTGTCATTTACACGCAGGATGGTCACAATTCAAAGGGGAAAAAATGTAAAACCACCTTCGTGTATTTCTCCATTTTATCCTACTCCATTTTATTTTATTTCTTGCCAACCCCGAGATTTGAACTTGGATCCTAGGATCCCAGTGTAGCTGTGGCAGAGATGCCAAGACCTGAGTTCAAGCCCCGTGCTTGGCAAAAATAAAATAAAATAAAATAAGGCCCTGGTTTGGAATTTGCACCATTTTTCTGGCAGGTCTGGGATTTGAACTCAGCATCTGGGTGTCTCTGTGGCACTGTGGGTGAAGTGTAAGCTCACCGTCCTTGAAGACAAGAATTTCAGACCAGTTCCCAAGGCCTGAATTGAAGCCCCAGCACTGGAAAAATACATACATGAGCTTAGCGAGTATGGCATTTATTACCCTTATTCATTTAGTATTATTACACATATAACATTTCATTTATTACATCCTATCACACAGGATATATTTGCATATATGAGACCCAGGACATTTTTTCAGGAAACAAAATGTGTCAAAAGTGGCTTCTTACTCCATGAATAAATTTTTGACAATGCTGGGATTTCAACTCACAGCCTACAATGCCCAATCCATAAATGGGGTCAGAATCTTAGCACATCAACCTCTGACAAACTGAGCTGCCAGGAAGTTCTGAGGACCTGTGGTCAAGCCACAATAGTGCCATTTTATATATATATATATATATATATATATATATATATATATATATATATACATATATATATATGTATATATATGTATATATATGTAGAGAGAGAGAGAGATGTGTAGATTGCTGTATATATATGCATATATATATGTAGAGAGAGAGAATGTGAGGATATCATTAAATTTTATATATATATATATATAGTTACAAATAATTAGTTATTAAGTTATGTCTCCATTTAATGAAGTATCATAGTTGAATACTTATGAAAGCATTAATTAAAAATTAATCAATATCCTTCCATTAGGGGAATCATAACATGGTGCTAGAATGGAAGATGTAAATGCAATAGTTTTTTTGTGACTTTCTAAAATAGAATCATGAATTAACTGCAAATTTAATTATTTTTATAACATTCCACTAGCATTCACATAAATAGGAATGAGTTTGTCAGGATCTCCTTCCATTCGTGTGTGGCAGTCTTGGCATTCGTACTCCAGGCCTGGGAAATTTACTTCGAATGCAAACCATTTGAATGACACTGAAGATTTCAGATTTTCACGATTAAAAAAGAACAACAAGAAGAAAAGAAAGCCAGGTGTCAGAGGCTCCTGTATGTTATCCTATCTCCTCAGGAGGCTGAGATGTAGAGATGCCAATTTTAATTCAGCCAGGGCAGGAAAGTCCGCAACACTCTTATTTCTAAGAGGTCACAGGAAAATATCCCTATGGGTTGTGGCTGTGGCTCAAGGGCTGAGAGCTACCCTTGAGAAAGAGGAGATCAGGGATAGGGCCTAGGCTCATATTTCAAACTCAGTCCTGTCAAAGAAAAAAAGAGATGGCAGTAACTCCATGTCTCTGTGTATTTATGGATGATGTGTGGATGATGGGAATTCAGCAGTTTGCCCATGACCAGATCCTCAACCTGGGCAAGCTGCGACAAGCCATCAGAGAGTACTAAGTCTGAGCCTGTAGCTTGAACAAAGCATCCTTCTCTGCCATTTATTAACTGAAGGCTTGCCTTGGCTGGGGTATGCAATGGGTGCATTATGTTCTTGCTGAGTTGTCCCACTCGAAAATCTAGCAGCTAGCCGCTGCCTCTAAGGGAGACCACTGTTCCTAGGTGGTAGGAGTTGTGGAAAGTTCTGGGTCCATATTCCATAACACTCTGTAGGATGTGAGCCTAGATCTCTGAGGACTGGTGGCTATCACTCATTCATCATTCCTCATTGCCGAGTTTCAAACTGGTCCCAAATCCTGGAAAAGATATGAAATGGCCAACGAATTCTTTTTTTTTTTTTTTATACAGTGAAAGCATGGGTTATACTGTGGGGGAGGGACATACAAAGCAACAAAGAAATAATTTTATAATTGCGTTAGAAACCAATGCATGAAAGAAAAAAAACATTTAAATACATATCTAAGGGTTCATTTTCCTAACATCATATTATCTGACCTTTTCTGCTTGATTCATACATATACTAGATATTGCAAATAAGGGAAATCATGGGACCTATGTTTCTTTGGGTTTGGCTTACTTCACTTAATATAATTTCGTCCAAGTCTTTCCATTTCCTAACAAATGGGGCAATGTCATTCTTTCTGATGGAGGCATAGAATTCCATTGTGTATATATACCACATTTTCTTGATCCATTCATCTACTGAGGGGCATCTGGGTTGGTTCCATACCTTAGCTATGGTAAATAATGATGCAATAAACATAGTTGTGCTGGTAGCTTTAGTGTGGTCTTGTTTGTAAACATTTGGGTAAATGCCCAAAAGTGGGACTGCTGGGTCATAGGGGAGCTCTATGTGGAGACTTTTGAGGACCCTCCATATTACTTTCCAAAGTGGTTGAACAAGTTTACACTATCACCAACAATGAAGTAAGGTTCCCTTCTGTCCACATACCCTCCAGCATCTGTTGTTATTAGAGTTCTTGATTTTTGCCATTCTAACTGGCGTGAGGTGGTATCTCAATGTTGTTTTGATTTGCATTTCTTTTATGGCTAGGGATGTTGAGCATTTCCTTATGTGTCTATTGGCCATCCTTCTTTCTTCTTCAGAGAAGTTTCTCTTTAAGTCATTAGCCGGCTTATTTATTGGGCAGTTGTTTCTTTGAGGATTTGTTGTTGGGGGATTTAATCTTTTGAGTTCCAAGTATATTTTAGATATGAGACCCTTGTCTCATATCTGTGGGCTTTCTATTGATCTTGCTAGCTATGTCCTTTGCCATGCAGAAGCCCTGCAACTTCATGCAATCCCATTTGTCCAAACTTTCTTTGATTTGTTGTGTTTCTGGGTCTCTATTCAGAAAATTTTGGCCTGCGCCAAGGAGACCTAGGGTTTCTTCTATTCCATCCTGTAATGTTTTCAGAGTGTCTGCTTTAACTACAAGTTCTTTGATCCATTTGGAGTTGATTCTGGTGCAGGGCGATATATAAGGATCTAGCTTTAGTTTTCTACAAATAGTTAACCAATTTTGCCAGCACCATTTACTGAATACCCTGTCTTTCTTCCATTCTATTTTTTTAGCTCCCTTATCAAAGATTAGATGGCTATATGTCTGTAGGTTCATTTCTGGGTTTTCCATTCTATTCCCTTGGTCCTGAGGTCTGTTTTTGTGCCAATACCAAGCTGTTTTGATTACTATGGCTTTATAGTTGAGTTTGAAATTTGGTATTGATATTCCTCTAGCAGTGTTCTTTCCGTTGAGGAGCGTTTTTTTTTTTATTCGGGGTCTTTTATTGTTCCATATGAATTTTTGGATTGCCTCTTCTATTTCCTTGAAGAATGAGGTTGGAATTTTGATAGGTATCGCATTAAATTTGTAGATAGCCTTGGGAAGTATTATGGCCAGCGATTTCTGTGCTGAAAAGTGTATGCCAATAAATCCCACCCTCATAAATCCTGTTAGAAATAAACCTTGGACTGTGAATGTGGCTAAGTGGTAGAGTGCTTACCAAGGAAGCATGAAGCCCTGGGTTGGATTCTTCAGTACCACATAAACAGAAAAAGCCAAAAGTGGCACTGTGGCTTAAGTGATAGAATGTAGCCTTGAGCAAAAGCAACTCAGGAACATGCCCAGACCCTGAGTTCAAGCCACAACACTGGCAAAAAAAAATGTGAGCTTGGTGAGACATACACTTCTGGAACTCAGAGGATGGCCGAGGTTATAGGTAAGAGGTCGAGGGCAGGTGGTGATGGCTCACACATGTAATATTAGCACTCAGGAAGTTGAGGTCTGAAGATTATAACTGCAAGCAAGTGCAGGCAGGAGTCTATATGATACTCTTTTCTCCAATTAAGCACCAGAAAAACCAGAGCTGTGGTTCAAGTAGTAGAATGCTAGCCTTGAGCATAACAACTTAGGGATAGCATCCAGGCCATGAATTCAAACCCCAGGACTGTCATACACACACACACACACACACACACACACACACACACACACACACACACACAAACACACACACACACACACACACACACACACACACAAACACACACACACACACACACACACACACTGGAAATTCTACTTACCTATCAAAAAGAATATTGTACCATTTGTATCTCTCATTTCTAATGTCATCTGCCTTGTATCTCATTACCATTGTATTTTCCCTGTACTGCACTAACTGACACATGCAAACCGATGTAAATGATTTTCAGGGTTATAGGCTAACCATAGATTCCTGAGTATGAGTTCTCTGCTCATTCTCTTTGTCTATTCATGCCTTTGAGTAGTGATTGTACAGATTCATTTGTACCATTTGCTACAAAGAAAAGAGATGAACCATACATATATATGTATGTATATATATATGATTATATTCATACACACATTTATACATACATGGATATATGCACTCATATGGATATATATTGAATACCTGAGTACGTTTTATGTTTTCAAGAATTATGGAGCTAACAAAAATCACATGTATTTTCCTTCCTTTTCAATTTTTTTCAAAACATAAAGAACTTTGTCTCTTTTGAATATTAATTTTTAAGAGAATATCACCATCTCTGATTTGTCAGTTGCCTTGAAATTAGATGTTCAAATGGACAAAATTATTTAGGCTTTTTGGTGGAAGAAAGGAATATTCCTAGGGTTCTATTCAGGGGTTCTCTGCTTGCTAGACAAGACTTTGTCTGTATAGCACCAAACAGCTCAAATACTTTGCCATACTTCTCGTCCATTTTATTTACTTTAGTTCTTGAACTTTTTGCCCTGGTCTGATCTTAGATTGACTGAGACTTGCTACCTATGCCTCATAACATAATTAACTAGGATTACAGATGTGAACCACTAGGGCCAGCTCATTTGTTGAGATGTTTGTCTTGGCAGTTATTTATCTGGCCTGGCCTCAGACCATGACGCTTGTCATTTCTGCTTCCCAATCAGCTGGGATTACAGATGTGGGCTACTATACTTGGTGTACATAAAACCTTCTGTTTTGTGTTTTATTGTGTGCGTGTCGGTAGTGGGGTTTGAACTCTGGGCTTGGTCGCTGTCCCTGCGCTCTATAGATCAAGGGAGCCACCTACCGCTTGAGCCACAGCACCAGTATCGGTTTTCTAGTGGTTTTATTGGAGATAAGAATCACACGGACTTTCCATCTCAGGCTGGCTTTGTACCTTGATCCTCAGATCTCAGCCTCCTGAGTAGCTAGGATTTCAGACGTGAGCCACCAGTGCCTGACACACCTGTTTTTCAACAGAGGTTTTTATTGCAAAAATACTGTATAGAGGGGTTAAAGAGTACAAGTTAAAGAGTACATTTTCTATCAAGCATTGTTACCTCCTCTTTTATTTTTCCCTAGCCCTCCCCTCCCATCTCCACAACTCCACTCCCCTCTCCTCCCTTCCCCTCTTCCCCGCCTATATTGTAAAGATCCTTTTTCAACATTGTGTCTTCTGCATCTCATTGTTACAATGGGTCAGCCTGTATCCGTATTTAACTATTTTGCTTTTTCCCTTCCCCTCCCCAAGCTAGAGAAGGGTGTATACAGGATGCAGTGAACCGACATTAAATACAGTGAAAACAGGGGTTATACCATAGGGGAGGAACATAAAAAGAAAAAAAACACATGGTAGATTATAAACCCTATCTTGGGGTTCATTTCGCTTAGCATCATCTTATCTGGTCGTATGTACATAGCTTTTGAACTTTTATGCTTCTCTGAGACATATAATAGTTATTTCAAATAAGGGAAACCATAGGACCTATGTTTCTTTGGGTTTGGCTTACTTCACTTGATATAATTTTTTCCAAGACTCCACTTAGAGTTCCCCTATGATCCAGCAATCCCTTTTTTGGCATTTGCCCAAATGTTCACAAACAAGACCATATTAAGCTACCAGCACAACTGTTTATTGCAGCGTTATTTAACATAGCTAAGATATGGAACCAACCCAGATGCCCCTCAGAAGATGAATGGATCAAGAAAATGTGATACACACACACATACACACACACACACACACACACACACACACAAAATGGAATTCTATGCCTCCATCAGAGAGAATGATATCGCCCCATTTGCTAGGAAATGGAAAGACGCAGAAACAATTGTATTAAGTGAAATAAGCCAGGCTCATATAACCATAGGTCCCACGATTAATCTTGCTTGCAGTAACTAGTACATGGTACCATATAACCATATAAGAAGATGTTATGTGAAATGAACCCCAAGATAGGGGTTATCTCTATATAGTCCCCCAAATAAAGTTGGAAGGGGAGCTGTCATTCAAATACAGAGCATCACCCTTGAGGGAAAAAACCTAAGTGACAAGGTAAGGTCATGAGTTTAAACCATAATATCAGCAATCAAAAAAGTTGATTTCTTTTCCTTGAGGTTTTTATTAAATTGCTCAGAAAATAATCAACGTTATATTTATGTTTAGCATTACTATTAAAATCATGATATATTTATTTATGTTATTCTTTATTTTCTTTTTTTTGTTGTTTTTTATTAAGTTTTTTTTATTGTGAAAATACTGTACAGAGGGGTCTTTATTTTCTTAAATTTTACTTACACATTAATATCCAGGAATGATAAGAGATGATTACTGTTTCACACGTTTTTATGTCAGTTGAATATATGGATGAGAGGTGCATACAAGGAGTTTGGACTGAAAATAGATAATTGCAAGCTCTTCCCATAAAGAATGGATAGTTGAAGGAGCTGCGGGCATGTATAAGATAAACCAAAGAAACCAGCAAGGAAAGATAAGGTATGATTCTGGAAACCACACAATTTTGGAAGAAAAAAAACAGGGAAAATATGTGGCTTTTGGTAAGAACTTTGTAACCCACCTACATATTTGATTCCTTATTTCTAGCGGAAGGCATTTCAGTTAACTTTACTTTACAAAGTTAAACATGATTGACCTTTAATGCTAACTGGCCTCTGTCTCAGGTAAGCAATTATTCTACCCAGGTGCCAGGGTCTCATGCTTATCATCCTAGTTACTCAGAGAGCTGAGACCTCTAGATCGTAGTATAAATCCCATCTGGAGAGGAAAATTGGTGAGACTTTTCTGTTCAATTAACCATAAGAAAATTGGAAGTGGCAATGTGGCTCAAAGTGGGAACACTAATGTTGAGTAATAAATCTCAGAGACAGAACCCAGGCCCTGAGTTCAAGCTCTCTGAAATTATTCTTAAAATACTTGTTCTCAGTAGTTCTTTAATTTGTCTAGAAGACTGTCTAAACTTAGAGATTTTTTTATTTCATGTTGTCAGAATTTAATTTTAAGATGTTCAGAGAAAAATTATGTATATTAAGAACTGGTTTGTATTGCTTTGTATTACGTATTGCTTCTACACCTACAGATCAGCTGGAAAGTAGATGGCCAAACCACTCCTACCCCCACCAAAGTTGTAAAGTTCATGTTTCGACATAATGATTTGTACATCTCATTGATGCAATGGGTCCACCTGTATTCTTAGTTAAACGATTTGTTTTTGCCCTTCCCCTCCACAAATTATACCAACATCAAATGCAGTGAAAGCAGGGGTTATACCATGGGGGAGGGACATACAAAGCAATATAGAAATCATCTTATAAATATGTTAGAAACAACTGCATGAAAGAAAAAAAATTGAATACTTATCTTGGGGTTCATTAACCTAGCATCAACTTCATCTGACCTTTTCTGCTTGACTCAGACATATACTAGATATTGCAAATAAGGGAAGCCATGGGACCTATGTTTCTTTGGGTCTGGCTTACTTCACTTAATATAATTTTTTCCATGTCTTTCCATTTCCCAAAAAATGGGGCAATGTCATTCTTTCTGATGGAGGCATAGAATTCCATTGTGTATATATACCACATTTTCTTGATCCATTCATCTACTGAGAGGTATCTGGGTTGGTTCCATGTCATAACTATGGTAAATAATTCTGCAATAAACATAGGTGTGCTGGTAGCTTTAGTATGGTTTTGTTTGTTATCATGTGGGTAAATGCCCAAAAGTGGGATTATTGGGTCATAAGGGAGCTCTATGTGGAGTCTTTTGAGGAACCTCAATACTGCTTTCCACAGTGGTTGAAAAAGTTTACACTCCCACCAACAATGTAGTAAAGTTCCCTTCTGGGCACATCCCCTCCAGCACCTGTTGTTATTAGAGTTCTTGATTATAGCCATTCTAACTGGGGTGAGGTGGTACCTCAATGTTGTTTTTATTTGCAATTCTTTTATGGCTAGAGAGGTTGAGCATTTCTTCTTGTGTTTATTGGCCATCCTTCTTCCCTCTTCAGAGAAGTTTCTCTTTAAGTCTTTAGCCCACTTATTAATTGGGCATTTGTTTCTTTGAGGATTTGTTGTTGGGAGATTTAATTTTTTGTGTTCCAATTATATTTTAGATATGAGACCATTGTGCATTGTATGGCTAGTACAGATCTTCTCCCAATCTTTGGACTTTCTAGTGATCTTGCTAGCTATGTCCTTTGCCATGCAGAAGCTCTGCAATTTCGTGCAATCCCATTTGTCCCATTTATCTTTGTTTGTTTGTTTGTTTTGTATTTCTGGGTCTCTATTAAGAAATTTCAGCCTGTGCCAAGGAGAACTAGGGTTTCTCTTATTCCGTCCCGTAATGTTTTCAGAGTAAGACTTGAAACTTTTAGAGTTTCAAATATTACAGGAAGATCTTGGATTCATGTTGAATGGATGTGAGTAGATTAAGCTCTTGCAAAATTCGTGTGTGTGGGGGGCGGGTTATGTTTATTATTGAAATCAAGGATTAGGAACTTGGTTCCTTTTTCTGAGATATACATTATGGTGTATCTTTGTTGGTGGTAGGCTCTGATTGCTTGCCTTTTCCTGACGTGTACAATCCAACTCTATTTTTCAATTAAGGTTCTTTAATTATTATTGAACTTATAGTGCTCTGATATTGCTTTGTCTTTAGTCTGCCATCTAGGATCTTCTTTTCCTCTTAAATGTTAACATTCAATATAAATTTTACCTCCTGACTGATTTCCCCCTTTAATCTGCATTTTGCAATAAGTATTATAATACCTTTGATCTCTGTATTCATGAAGAAAAACCGTTTCGAATTCTTTGTTTAATGTAATAACACCTGGACAGAGTTGTTAGCACCAAGACCTTAAATTTTCTTTTGTAGTTTTAGTTTAAAATAACCTTCCTCCATGTTTTTAGCATAGGTAGATAAAGAATTCCCACAATGCCTCACAATTTTTATATTTCACTTTGTCTACGTGTCTTTGTCCCTGCTAAATTTTTCTGGATGCCTGTGTTAGCTACCCCAACCCCTGCAAAGCTGTTGCTGCTACCCAATTTCCTGCCACTGCAACTCAGCAATTACAGTCACACTTACCCTTTCCCTGGTATTCCCTTTCTCTGCTACTCATTTTGCTACCCATAAATCTTATCACCATGATTCCAGCCACCTGATCCCTGACACCCTTGTCTCTGCTACCGCATTCCCAAACAAAGCAAGGCAAGAGTAGGCACAGACAGTCAACTTGGGTACTCCTCTTGCAAGTACAATGGGACGTTATTCCTCAGGTATTTATTATGAGGGACTAACTAGTGGTGAAAAGAGAAGAGGTTACTCAGAGGGGACTAAAATCCAAGGATATCAACTTATAACTTCTTGCTAAGAAAAGCAGACCCTAAGGTGAAAGTTAATGAAAAAAGAAAATTTGACAAAAATATTAGCGATGATATAAAAAGTTTAGCTGAGTCTCTTGTACCAGTGATATGAATTATTTTATGACATAGATATGTAACTACTTTGCATTTTAAAAAGTATATGAAGATGCACATTTATGTGATACTTATATTAATTTATGGAATAGTTGCATATGATCATGTTAATGATATTCAATAGTTTATGCTTTATGATATGCTGATTACTCTGCCTTTAGCAATATGAATTGAGATCTCTAAAAATAAATGGAATTGCAATGTTAAATACTACAAGGAGATTACTGAGGCTAATACCAAAACGAAAGCTGATAAAGAAAACTGAAAAAAGCTACAAGTTTGAAGGGAAGGGATCAGTGGTATATTACTAGCTTTTTAAACATTCTTAGAAAGCAGAACATGATTTTTGATTCTTGCATTTTGGAACCTCTTTAGTGAGTAAAACAAACAATTATCGACTGAAAATGCACTGACATGAATTATTAGATTAACATTATACTCAAAGTTGCCTTGAGATGCAGGCAAGCTTTATTCCTTTCCTATTAAATTAATGGAATAAGCTTACTTTTGAATGGCTGGACAGTCCATGACACTTGTTCCAAAACAAGAAAAGATACTTGAGAGAAAAAAAAGAGGAAGGAGACTCAAGGCTGCTGAAATTAGCATATTTTCCATTTGGACTTTAATGGGTTGTTACTACAAAGAATTAGAATTTCATCTTAAGATAATAATTTCAAAATGGATGTGCTAAAGCATAGCTTCGAAATGTAATATTTAATGCTGTTGGATTAATTAAAGACAAAGGTTTGCAGAAAACTTTAAATTCCAGAAAAACTGTAATGTACCAATAAACACCTAGAATAAACATATTTTAAAAATTCACCTGTTCAAAGCAAACCCTGGCAGGAAAGTCTGCGAGTCACTTATCTCCAAATAAGAAGTGGCTCTGTGCCTCAATTGGGAGAAGGCTCACCTTGAGCTCAAGAATTCAAGGATATGTTAATACCCAGGCCCTGAGTTCAAGCCCCATGGCTGATAAGAAGAAATTTTAAAAAATTAAACCATTAGGGCCGGAAGGAGACTCAGTAGTAGAATGTTTGTCTTGCATGCATGAGGTCCTGGGTTCAATTCCTCAGCACCACATAAGCAGAAAAAACTGGAAGTGGCACTGTGGCTAAAGTGGAAGTGTGCTAGCCTTGAGCTGAACAGCTCAGGGACAGCACCCAGACACAGAGGTCAGGCCCCCCTACCACCACCACCACCACCAACAACAACAGTTAAAACATCAAACAGCCTGAAGATGTTGTCCAAAATAATGAATGCAGCATTATCCATTTACATGACTTAGTGAATTGAAACCTAGTTTACCAGTGGAGATGGTGGGCATTTTGTGTGTGTGCCAAAGCCTGCAAAATTATTTTGTACTTTAACAGGGAGGGAGAAAGGAGGAAATGGGGGGGAGGAGTGAGGTGTTTGGTGGACTTGCCTTTTGATTCACTGATTGTTTTCTGGAGTCAAATTCAGAGAAATTCTGCTTGCAATCCTAGTTACATGGGGAATTAAGAAGCCATGTCCTGGAAGTGGTTTTGTCCTGTCCTTGGCCTGGTTCTAACCACCACTGGATAATCCAAGTCCCACGTCAGGAACAAGATGCCTTGAAGACTACTGATCCATTGAGCAGGTGGACCTAACCACAGCCAGAATAGGTAGAAAATGCAATTCCGAGGGCAGCCCTGAAAATCTACAGCAGGTAGAATTTTTTATATATTTTTATTGTAAAAATACTGTACAGAGGGTTCAGAGTACAGGACTAGGTAATGAATACATTTCTTATACAGCATTGTTACCTCCTCCTTTGTTTTTCCCCTGCCATCTTTTCCTTCCCCATATCTCCAACTCCCCCCTCCTCGACCCCTGCCTGACATTGTAAATTCATTTTCGACACAGTGTCTTGTACATCTCATTGTCACAATGGATCAACCTGCATCCCCATTAAAGCATTCTGCCATATCCCTTCCACTCCCCAAATTACAAATATATATATACGATGCAGAACACTTGAATCAAACAGGGGTATACCGTGGGGGGATGAACCTACAAAAGAAAGGAAAAACCACTTGTGTCTCTGACTTGGGGTACATTTCGCTTAACATCATCTTCTATGGTCATATGTTCTCAGCCTTTGATCTTCTCTGCTTGTCCTAGACATGTTCTAATCTTGCAAACAAAGGTAAAACAAGGTAAACCATGGGTCCTTTGTTTCTTTGGGTCTGCTTACTTCACTTAATATAATTTTTACCAAGTCTTTCCATTTCCTAACATATGGAGCAATGTCATTTTTTCTGATGGAAGCATAGAATTCCAGTGTGTGTGTGTGTGTGTGTGTGTGTGTGTGTGTGTGTGTGTGTGTGTGTGTACCACATTTTCTTGATCCATTCATCTGCTGAGGTGCATCATGGTTGGTTCCATATCATAGCTATGGTGAATAATACTGCAATAAACATGGTTTTGCTGGGAGCTTTGTGATCATTTGGGTAAGTGCCCAAAAGTGGGGTTGCTGGGTCATGGGGGAGCTCTACATGGAGTTTTTGAAGAAATTCCATACTGCTTTCCAAAATGGTTAAACAAGTTTACTCTCCTACCAATAATGCAGTAGGGTTCCCTTTTCGCTACATCCCCACCAGCATCTGTCATTATTACATTTATTGATTATAGCCATTATAACTGGAGTGAGGTGCAATCTCAATGTTTTGATTTGCATTTCTTTTATGACTAGAAAAGTTGAGAATTTCTTCATGTGTCTAATGGACATTTTTTATTTCATCTTCAAAGAAGTCTCTCTTTAAGTCTTCAGCCCACTTAGTTATTGGGCAGTTGTTCCTTTGAGGATTTGTTGTTGTGGGATTTATGATTTTGAGTCCTAAGTATATTTTAGATATAAGACTTTGTCTGTTTTATGACTCATGAATAACTTCTCCCAGTAAGTGGGCTTTTAATTGATCTTGCTCTCTATGAGCTTCACCTTGCAGATGCTCTGCTTGTTACATGCAATCCCATTTCTACAACCTTTCTTTGATTTGTTGTTTATTGTTCTCTATTAAGAACATTTTGGCATGTGCTAAATAGCCCTTGTGTTTCTCTTATCCTTCATGTAATGTTTTCACGGTGTCTGCTTTTATTTTGAGGTCTTTGATCCATTTGGACTTGATTCTCATGCAGGCTGATATATATAGATAGATAGATAGATAGACAGATAGACAGATAGACAGATAGATAGATATAGATAGATATAGATATATCTATCTATCTATCTATGGATAGATAGATAGATAGATAGATAGATAGATAGATAGATAGATATAGATATAGATATAGATATATATGGATCTAGCTTTAGTTTTCTACAGGTGTTTAACCAATTTTGCCAACACCATTTACTGAAAAGGCTGTCTTTCTTCCATTCTATTTTATTAGCTCCCTTGTCAAAAATCAGGTGGCTATAGGTCACTTGGTTCATTTCTGAGTCTTCATTCCTATTCCATTGGTCCTCAGGTCGGTTCTTGTGCCAGTACAAAGATGTTCTTATTACTATGGCGTTTCACTATAGTTTGAAATTTGGAACTGATAATGCTCCAGTGCTGTTCTTTTGGCTAAGGACTGACGAATCTATAGCCAGCATTATACTTACTGGTGAAAAGTTAAAGTCATTTCTTATAAATTCAGGAAAGAGATAAGGATGTCTGCTCTCTCCACTCCTCTTCAACTTAGTATAAGAATGTTAGCTGGGACAATAAGACAAGATGGAAAATTAAAGGGAATCCAAATAGGGAAAGATGAAGTAAAACATACAAGATGACCAATGGAGTAGAATTGAAACCCAGAAATGAATCTACAGTCCCATAGGCATCTAATTTTCGATAAGGAAGATAAAAAATAGCATGGAAGAAAAACAGCCTCTTCAGTAAATGGTGCTGGCAAAATTGGTTAACTACTTGTAGAAAAATAAAGCTAGATCTTTATTTATCACACTGCACCAGAATCAACTCCAAATGTATTAAAGACGTATGAATCAAAGCAGACACTCTGAAATTTTTACAGGATGGAATAGCAGAAACCCTAGGTCTCCTTGGCACAGGCTGAAATTTTCTTAATAGAGATCCAGAAATACAAAAAAACATCAAAGACAAATGGGAAAAATGGGATTGCATGAAATTGCAGAGCTTCTGCATGGCAAAGGACATAGCTAGCAAGATCACTAGAAAGCCCATGGATTGGGAGAAGATCTGCACTAGCCACACAATGGACAAGGGTCTCATATCTAAAATATACTTGGAACACAAAAAATTAAACCCCCCAGCAACAAATCTTCAAAGAAACAACTGCCCAATAAATAAGTGGCCTAAAGACTTAAAGAGAAACTTCTCTGAAGCGGAAAGAAAGATAGCCAATAAACACATGAAGAAATGCTCTTTAGTAATGAAAGAAATGTAAATAAAAACAGCATTGAAATACCACCTAACCCCAGTTAGAATGGCTATAATCAAGAACTCTAATAACAACAGATGCTGGAGGGTATGTGGACAGAAGGGAACCTTACAGTACTATTGGTGGCAGTGTAAACTTGTTCAACCACTTTGGAAAGCAATATGGAGGTTCCTCAAAAGACTGCACATAGAGCTCTCCTATAACCCAGCAATTTCACTTTTGGGCATTTACCCAAATGTTCACAAACAAGTCCACAGTAAAACTTCCAGCACGACTATGTTTATTTCATCATTATTTACCATAGCTAAGATATGGAACCAACGCAGATGCCCCTCAGTAGATGAATGGATCAAGAAAATGTGGTATACATACAAAATGGAATCTATGCTTCCATCATAAAGAATAACATTGCCCCATTTGTTAGGAAATGGAAAGACTTGGAAAAAATTATATTAAGTGAAGTAAGCCAGACCCAAAGAAACACACCTCCCATGGTCTTCCTTATTTGCAGTAACTAGAATATGTCTGAGTCAAGCAGAATAGGTCAAATAAGTTGATGTCAGGTCAATGAACCCTAAGATATGTATTCAAATGCTTTTTTTTCTTTCATGGGATTGTTTCTAACACATTTATAAGATTATTTCTTTGTCGGTTTGTATGTCCCTCCCCCATGGTATAACCCCTGATATTGGTATAATTTCTGGAGAGGAATGGCAAAAACAAACTAGGGATACAGGTGGACCCATTGCAACAATATGATGTACAAGTCATTATGTCAAAATCGAACTTTACAACTTTGGTGGTGGGGAGCAGGATTGGGTGGCGACGCAAGGGGAGGATGGGAATGGATGGATCCGGGAAACAAAGTGGGAGGCTACAACGCTTCAGAAGAAATGTACTCCTTATCTTGCCCAGGTTAAAATTACAATATTTTCACAAGAAAAAAAATAATAAATTAAAAAAAAGAAAACAAAACCAGAAGATGACATGATCTTGTATTTAATGGACTCCATGGACTCCATTCCCAAGTTACTTGAGCTGATCAGAAACTTTGGCCAACTAGCAGAATATAATTTTGTCTCAATAAAACCAACAAAGAAAGGAATAAATAATAAACAAGAAAGGAATACACAGTTGGAAATTGGGGCTAATTTTGTCATTATGCTTTGAGAAGTCAAGTTCCCTATACAAATGCAACTCATATATAATGCTCAGTTGTGTTTTAAATTTTGTCTTAATTACAGAATATTTCTAGATGAAAAAGAGCTCATGATTCCCAACCAAATATTGTAAAAAGTAAGCATCATTCTGTTAGATTCCAAAGAAATGATGAAGGATTAAAAAGTTTAAACCTGGATAAATAGGAAAGTTCATTTAATTTAGGACTTTGTAGACCTAGCTAAATTAGAATTTAGATTTAAAATAGATATTTTTTGTTTGTAATTTAATATTCTATAGGATACTACAAAATTCTTTTCAAGTGAAAGATTTAATTTACAAATTCACAAATGATTCTGGCATTCTAATTGACTAGAGTAGTCTTTCAAGTGAGGTATAATTAGAACTTAGTTAATAGATAATCTCAACAGTTCATCTGTAAAATGATAATGTGAAAAATCTAGACAAATTGCCAACAAATTGATGATATTAATTTATAAATATAGAAAAAGAGCAATCTTTTGAGACTTTGGTGTAACATGGTATGAGGAGAGTAATTGTGTGACATCTTTTTTTCTACCTATACATAACACAGGAAGAAATTTCCTTAGTTATGTACCTCTGTACACAATGAGAAAAATGCTGGGTTAGAGGTTTGTTTTTATTTTGTTTTTGTTGTTTGGTTTGTCCTAGGACTTAACCTCTGGGTTTGGGCACTGTCCCTGAACCTGATTATGCTCAAGGCTACTGCTATACCACTTGAACCTCAGTGCCACTTGGATCTGGCTTTTCCTTATGAGTTTATTGGAGATAAGAATCCAAGGAACTTTTCTGCCTGGGTGAGCTTTCAACCATAATCTTAAAATCTTAATATTAAGATATACAGATCTCCTGAATATCTATGAGAGATAATATATATATGTAATAAAAAACATAAAATAAAAATAAATAATATTTGCAAGTGTTCTGATCTCAAGAATACCACTGCGGGGAAAATGATGTAGCAAAGTGTAGTGTAGTATTTTTTCCACAATAGGAAGTACATCACATTAGCAGAAGTGTAGTATATTTTCACAATAGTGATAAACTAGTCATGAATTTAGGGAATTTTAAGTTGCACCTTACAAGTTGGAAACTGTTGGGCTAGGATGATTTTACAGCATAAAAACTTGGGATTGATTGTCATAGAAATAATAGCTTAATCTGATGAACAAACGTTTACTCTTACGGAATTATTTATTGGAAGTGGCGCTGTAGCTCAAGCGGTAGAGCACTCACCTTGAGCTGCAGAGCGCAGGGACAGCGCCCAAGCCAAGAGTTCAAGCCCCACGACTGACCAAAAAAAAAAAAATGGAATTATTATAGATACTTCATAGTTTTATCATCTACAAGAACGTGTCTATTTTTTCTGTTGACTTTTAAGTATGTAATGCCTCATTGAAAAATGCATCTATTGCAGAATTAAATAAAATGCAAAGAGGTACTATTTTGAATATCTCTGGTATGGCATTTTCAGAATTTGAAAATGAGTAGTTAGTAGTCATAGTAATGTTGAGGAACAGATATATTCTGTCCTCTTAACAATTAGTCAGTTTTCAAAGTTAGGAGTTTCCACAGATGTGAACTGTTTTCTGTTTTAGTATGAGACAATACTAAAATAATGTTTTTTCCAAAGAATGGCAAGTATATTCTGAAAATATTGTATAGTTTGATAACAGTTGATGTCCCTCTGATAAAGAAAGAGCTAATTCAAATTAGCAGCCAAAATGTTCATTTTTTAAAAAGGTAATATACATAGAATAATGTTTACTATACAAATACAGTGAAAATATATTTTATGTAGCTATTTTTTAACTTAATTTTAATGTCAAGGTGATATATAGAAGGGATTACAGTAACTGTAAGATATTGAATACATGACATGTCAAAATTTTTACCCCCTCCCTCATTTTTCTCACACTTTTCTTCACCCCAATACCCCTCACAAGTTGTAATGTAAATTTTCAACATGTTGTCCTGTAAGTATTGCTATTGCATTGGTTTGCTTTTGTCCTTTGTCTCGACATTTTATTGTTATTCTTCCCTTGCCAAATGAAGATAAATATATATACAATATACAGGATACTGAAATAAAATACAATACTGGACATACCAAAGGGGAAAACACAAAAGAAAAAAAGAAATCACATCGTACCTTAAAAACAACAACCACAAAGAAAAACCGCTCTTTCCATATCTAGCAGTTTATTTTGCTCATCATCATTTTATATGGTCATTTATACATAGCTATGGAGCCATTCTGCTCATCTGCTAGGACTATCTTAGATATTTCCTAGTTATTACAAATGAGGGAAACCATGGAATCTGTTTCTTTGTGTCTTGCTTATTTTTCTTAGTAGGATTTTTCCAAGTCTTTCCATTTCCTTATGAATTGGAAGCATAGACTTACTCTGTACATATATAAACCACATTTTGTCAATTCGTTCATTTACTGAGTGGCATATTGCTTTAAAACATGATTGCATATAAGTATCACTTAAGACCATTCAAAAATGACAGATGCAAATTGTCATGTCAAAAACGAGCTTTACAATGTCGGTGGAGGGGAGCCGGGGGAAGGATTGGGTAGGAGAGAGAGGGGAGGCTGGGAAGGGAGGTGAAGGGTAAACAAAGGAGGAGGCTGCAATGCTGGGTAAGAAATGTACGCATTATCCTGCCCATGTAATTGTAGCCCCTCTGTACAATATGTTCACAAATAAAATTTACAAAATGACAGATGCCACCTCACTAGATATTCTAATATCATGATTTCTAAGTAAGATAGTATTTTATGGTGGTACAAGTGTTGAGATATAGGATGAGTCTAAGGTATATATTGCACTGAATTAGACAGGAAGATATCCAATATCATGTAGGATAAAAATGGTAGTGACAAAATATTTCCCTTGAGAAAGATATAGGAGTCTGCTGTAAGTATGAAGTAGTTCAGATAATTTTGAAGAACTTAGAAATTCAAGCTCAATTATGTCTCTTTAAATAATAGTTATGTAAGTGGAAGGGCAAAAGAAGGGTAAGAGAAGAAAATAACTGACAGTAGATCATTGTCCCAAGTTAAAGTATAAAAAGACATAATCTATAACTTCTAAGTTAAAGTGAGACCAATATAATAAGTCCCACTTAATTTAGGTACATGCAAAATATTTACTTGGCTTTTCCCTACTTATATGCTCCAAAATAAATGAACAGTTATAAGAAAAGTTATGTGATTGCCATTGCTTCAACTTGAACACTAACTGTGCTCAGCCCTATTTTCTCACTTTGCACTTGGAAAACAGTCCCTAAGTTGATGATGTTGTGGCTGATTAGAGTCAGAGTTAGGGGCTTATACTTGTACAATTATCCCATAATAGGTTAAAGCAGTTTTCCCCCAAGATATCCAACTACATTGTCTGAATCTGTACTTTGAACACACCCTCACACCTGAGCACATTATTTGAAATTATACTTCAGCTTTTCTTGGCACATTCTACTTTGTGCCTTTGTCTTCTTTGCACATTCCTTTTCAGTTCATAATTGCTCTATTTCCATTTCATCTGTACAAATTGCTAAGAACATTGTTCAACTACCACTTCTTGTTTGTACACGCCCAGTCTATGAATGAAGGTACTTTGTCCATGTTAAGCAATAGGGTAATACTCACTCTCTGAGGAGAAAAGTTCCACAATATAACCCTATGCCCACATTAAAGGATGTAGAATTTAAAGCATTTTGAGACAAACAGTGATATTAGAATTGAAAGGCTTCTTAGGGACATTTTCCTGGAGTTCATTAGTTTACCCAGGAGAAATATATATATATCCACAAAATTTGGAGCTATTTAGTAAGTATCCTAATTAAAATTAGATCCTAGATGTTGTGTTAATAAAAGTCACGATTGTATTATTGTTAAATCAGAATCCTTCACTACTTGACAATGTGTATGAGAAAATGAAAGAAAGGCATTAAAACAAAATGTCTTATCTTTTTAGGAATTTAATCCTAGGGGTGAGAGTAATGTCTGAACTTTTCCATTCAATAAAAGCTTGAAGTTTATAAGAACATTTTCCTACATATAAGAATTATTGTCAGGTTGGTTGACAGGGTTATTTCAGTCTGGAGATTTACCTAAAAAGAATTAGATTTCAATAGTGTATATGGCAGTTATGATGTGTCAATGGCTATTGAGGCATTTTCTATTCTAAAGAGG
The DNA here is from genome assembly GCF_019054845.1 of Dipodomys spectabilis. Classification (NCBI taxonomy): domain Eukaryota; kingdom Metazoa; phylum Chordata; class Mammalia; order Rodentia; family Heteromyidae; genus Dipodomys; species Dipodomys spectabilis. The sequence continues at coordinate 681,407 of NW_024871009.1, read as the reverse complement.
AATAAATTCCTGGAGTCTTCCGTCACATCAGTAAAGCTGTATATTCAACCTAATACTTGGTGTTACTTGTCCTACATTTATAATGAGTAGGCTGATAAGATATCCAAATATATCTAAATATATTTCAATAAAATCCCACAGATATGGGTAGATGGGTCACTAATTGGTACTGTAGGACAAATTAGGCCTGTCTGTTCAAGCTAAAATCTCCTGGCTAAATAAAGTTTTCAAAAATATTCACACAATACCAATGAGTAAAGTTCATGACAGTTATATCTGTATAATATTTCTAAGGTCAGGATTAAAGCATTTATACCCAACATTTAGAATCAACATGATCTGTTGAATTAATGGATCCAGAATTTATGTCTTCACATTCATATCTCAACATTTTACCAATATGACTTTCACCAAAACACTATTCTTATTGAACTTGTCTATGTCCTTTTACTTTCCAAATCCAAACAGTAGATTTCCTTCAATATCTTTCTGAAAATTCTTTCCTTCCTTTTCTTCTGTAAATCTGTGTTTATTACTTTTTTGTTTCCTTATTTATCTATTACCTCCATCTTCTCCACACTGGTACTCACATTGTTCACACTTTAGTCAGAACTTTCCTTTTACTCTTCCCTTTAATAATGTCCCTGATTTCGGGCTGGGAAGGTAGCTCAGCGGTAGAGTGCATGCTTTGCAAGCATGAGGCCCTGGGTTCGATTCTTCAGTACCACATAAACAGAAAAAGCTGGAAGTGGCGCTATGGCTCCAGTGGTAGAGCACTAGCTTTGAGCTGAAGAGCTGAGGGACAGCGCCCAGACCCAGAGTTCAGGCCCCATGACCGGCAAAAAAAAAAAAAAAAGAAATCTACTCTTACAAGAACTCTAACAACAACAGATGCTGGAGGGGATGTGGACAGAAAGGAACCTTACTTCATTGTTGGTGGGAATGTAAACTTGTTCAACCACTTTGGAAAGCAGTATGGAGGTTCCTCAAAAGACTCCACATAGAGCTCCCCAACGACCCAGCAATCCCACTTTTGGGCATTTACCCAAATGATCACAAACAAGGCCACACTAAAGCTACCAGCACAACTATGTTTATTGCAGCATTATTTACCATAGCTAAGACATGGAACCAACCCAGATGCCCCTCAGTAGATGAATGGATCAAGAAGATGTGGTATATATACACAATGGAATTCTATACCTCCATCAGAAAGAATGACATTTCCCCATTTGTTAGGAAATGGAAAGGCTTGGAAAAAATTATATTAAGTGAAGTAAGCCAGGCCCAAAGAAACATAGGTCCCATGGTTTCCCTTATTTGCAATATCTAGTATAGGTATGAGTCAACAAAACCTCAAATATGTATTTTAATGTTTTTGTTTCTTTCATGCATGTGTTTCTAACGCATTTATAAGATTATTTCCTTGTTGCTTTGTATGTCCCTCCCCCACAGTGTAACCCCCGCTTTCACTATATTTGATGTCAGTATAACATGTGGAGGAGATGGGGACAAACAAGTCGTTTAAGGATTCAGGTGGACCTGTTGCAACAATGAGAAGTACAAAATGTCATGTCAAAACCAGCTTTACAATGTCGGGGGGGGGAGGGGAGGGGGGGTACGATTGGTTGGGAGGGAGGGGGGAGGCCGGGAAGGGAGGTGAAGGGTAAACAAAGGAGGAGGCTGCAATGCTTGGTAAGAAATGTATGCATTATCCTGCCCATGTAATTGTAACCCCTCTGTACAGTATGTTCTCAAATAAAATAAAATAAAATTAAAAAAAAAAAAAAAAAGAAAAATCAAAAAAAAAACAAAAAACAAAAAAAAAAGCCAGCCCGGGCAGGAGAGAACATGAGACTCCTATCTCCAATAAACCACCAGAAAACCGGAAGTGGCGCTGTAGCTCAAGTGGTAGAGCGCTCGCCTTGAGCTGAAGAGCTGAGGGATAGTGCCCATAAAAAAAAAAAAAAAAATAATGTCCCTGATTTCATTATTATTTTTCCTATTTATGTTCATGGATATTTTGATGATGTTCAAACAGACTTGCATCTGTTTAACATAAACCTTAGAACTAGCAGAGAGTTTTTTCCTCTAAATCCATCTTTTCCACCTGTAGTCCTTATCACCAAGAATGTAACTAACACAGTTAGGAGACAGAGATGTGGAAACACTTTAGATTTTCTCTTACCCTACCTCCATCCATTAGATAAGATGAATGATCAAGATTTTCTCAGTTTCTGTCACTAATGTAATTTCTATGTACTCCTTTTTATGCCCCTGACACAAGCCTATTGCAAATACTCATCACCAGTCACTCAGTCCTAAAACAACTGTTTACAATGTATGCATTTCTCCCCATAGTCTTTTCATATTGGTCCTCTCCATCACCCAATGACTCTCCTTGTAAACACACAGAGTGAAGAACTCAGACAAAAATTCTAGTATCATTATTTACTCACAACATTGACTGGTGATCTTACATTTCTCATTGGAAATGGATGTAATCTACCAGAAATATTGAAGAATATATTTGTTGAATTCTAGAGCAAGGAAAAAGAAAAGAAGAGTCCTTACATTTTCTAACTTAGCTTTCAAATAAGGAAAGAGTCAAATTCAGTTTGTTGGTATAAAGTCAGAAATAGTTTCATGCTGAAATAAAAATAAATTTTAAATCCTGGCTCTAGAGCCTGTGTCCTTTTATGGTACCTGCAGATATATAAGTAGTATTATGTAAATTGTGTCATGTATTTACAGCTGTAATGAAGAACATACTCTTAATATATCATTGTAAAACATTGGTTATTGAATGGTATCCATATGAGAATGTTATTTGAACTAATCACACAAAGTTGGAACCTACATCTTAGTCCATCAAAATGTGGAAATAAACGATTTTATTTATAAGAAAATAATACCACCAAGAAAGGTGAGTATACATTAGAAAGACTGCTGGAAAAACATTAGGGTTTTTACTGACTCTACCTGCTTATTTGATTGTATTTCCTGATATTCAAACTCTCCTCTTGTTCTTCTGTTTTTGTCTTTTATTTTGGTTGGTCATGGGGCCTGGACTCTGGGCCTGGCACTGTTCCTCAGCTCTTCAGCTCAATGCACTCTACCCCTTGAGCCACAGTGCCACTTCTTTCTTTTTCTGCTTATGTGGTGGTGAGGAATCAAACCCAGAGCCTCATTTACGCAAGGCCAGCACTCTGCCACTGAGCCAAATTCCCAGCCCTCCTCCATTTATTCTTATTGTATGTAGTCCAACGCTGTTTATAACTATGCATTCAATGTGGGAAATCCAACTTCAAAGATGTCTAAGTTTTTTTTTTCCTTTTCAATCACAACATCGTCATTATCAGGCTACACTCTGGTCATCATCCTCTCCATCAAAATTATTATTAGCATTATAAGTGCTAATTATTGAACGTCAGATATGTGTGTATTATTTTATTATTATTTGTCTTTTGATTAATAATTTTAATGTTACCACTGTGCATGCGTCCATATTGAAATTTTGAACAAATAAACAAAAAACTAAACCATATCAGATAGCTTGACTACGTGCTTATAACAAATTATGGAATAGATTTTTTTGAAGCATTGCAAATTCCTAATCAGTATGAATTAACTTCCTCATCCCCTAACTACAATCAAATATTTAAGAATTTGGGCAGAACCTTTTCAAGTAATATACTGTAAATGTTACTACAATATCATGTGTATATCAAAAATTCTCTTGAAAGTAATAAACTCTACTTTCTATTAAAATATTAGCTTTTTTATTGTAGGAAACTTTTAGAAAAATAGGCTGTATATCTTTCAAATGAAAAAGGTCAAAAATAGTAGCATAAATATTTTAGAGGGAGTCTGTTTTCTCTCTCTCTCCCTCTCCCTCTGTATATATATATCTGTCTTCTATATATATAAGTGTTATGTATACAATAGTACATTTTTAGAGATTATTTTTCCTCAGAAATATATACATTTATAAAAATTTATGTGTAGAATGATATACATTATAGTGAAACAAGCATCTTAAAATATAATTAAAATTTAAAAAAAACTTCATGAAACCAAGTGCCTGTAACTGACCCTTATAATAGGAGCTATTCAGGGTGCTGAGATCTTAGAATTGTTTTATAAACTAGCCCAGACAGAAAAGTACTTGTTAGATTCTTATCTCCAATTAACCATTAAAAACAACACCCACAACAACAAAATTTATCACATTAATTTCACAAAGGCCTCTTTTAACAACTGTGAACATTTCTTAGAAACATGAATACATACCCCTGGAAAATGTTAAGTAAAAAGTCCAGAATATTTACGTCTATGTTAAAGACATGACTATTTAGATTGTTTAAGATATTTAGGTAATGATTAGAAGTTAAGAATAATGATAGATAGGTAATATATTGGGACTGTTTTTTTCATTCTATTTTACAATAGCAATAAAATGATATTTATAATCATTATATAAAATTACTCTTGCTTGGTATTTGAATTATCATAAGTGATAAATATTTTTAAATGATTTCCAAAGCAAAGGAATATCAATTCTTTTGTAATTTCAAAAAGATTAATAAAATGATTTCAAGGCTGGTTCACTCTAAGTCTATATTTGTTTTCTTGTTCTAGTTTTCATATATTAGTAGAAATTAAAATTCCAAAAATTTAATGGATATTGGCATTCAGGAACATCTTCACATACACTAATATTGGAGTCCCTTAAGTGGAATTGTTTTATTTCATTTGTTGCTCACAAATAAATCAAGATTATTTTGTATTTTGTTCTTTTCACTGCTTTTGGCTCTTATCTTGAGAATATGTTTTTCCTAGCAAAGTAGAGATAAGCAATTGGATTAAGTAAGTAACATATGACTTTCATAAAATGCAGATGCATAGATTTGGGTCTTCTGTCATTTGTTAAAACTTCCTTCCAGAAAAGATTCTCAAATACTTAGAAGTTTTTCCCCTTCCCCTCCACAAATTATACTGACATCAAATACAATGAAAGCAGGGGTTATACTGTGGAGGAGGGAGGAACAAAGAAATAACCTTATAAATGTGTTAGAAACAATCGCATGAGAGAAAAACTAACATTTGAATACATATTTTAGGGTTCATTTCCCTAACATCACCTTATCTGACCTTTTCTGCTTGACTCAGACATATACTAGATATTGCAAATAAGGGAAAGCATCGGGGAAAAAATAGGGCTACAGGTATTTACAACTTTGGTGGGGGGGTAGCGGGGAGGATTGTGTGGGGAGAGGGGAAGGGGAAACAAAGGAGGAGGCTACAATGCTTGATAAGAAATGTACTCATTATCTTGTCCATGTAATTGTAACCCCTCTGTACATTATTTTCACAATAAAAAAATAAAAATAATAAAAATATTACGTAGAAGTGATGCATAATTCCTAGGTAGTCCAGTTATCACATATACTTTTGGATTGAGTTATCTCTGTATAAACTCAAACGGACAAAATACCCTCAAAATAAACAGAAATCACATCTTTGTTTTAAATGCAGTAGTTTACAAAGAGTTTTTCGCCAACACCAAAAACAACCTTTTATCTATTTTGCATTTTGTGTGAAGAAGTATTAACAATAGTTTTTTTTCCTGACATGCAATTCACTTACAATATATTATCTCTTTTTATTATATACATTTTAGTGCTTTGGAAGTAAATTGTACCTTCATAGGTTTTCAAAGCCTAATTTTCACAAACTTGCATCTTCAAATAGAAATGCTATAAATTTTAGAACAGACATTAAAATAGATGTAAAATTCAGTTACAGGAATTTGTCCAGCATACATCCTCTATAGTATGTCTTTTCAAAATTTGTTTTTGGGGATTATTTCCAGGGTCTCACGCATACTATTGAATTTCACTGTCAATAAACTACATTCTCTGTCCAAAAAAGTTTTTTACTTCTGTTTAACACATTCATAGAAGTGTAATGCCTGGATCCTATACAATTCTCTTTCACCTTTTGAAGACTTCCAAACTTGTTTGCTAAAATGATTGCAGTAATATACAAATCGATCACTATGAGAAATATATCAATTTCTTCACAAATGCATTACTATATTTTGCATCCTCTTTTTATATTATGGTCATACTAGTGAGTTTTCATTTTATTATTTCTTACACACCAAAGAGTAGCTTATTTCATATGCTCCTCCTATTGACTATTAATTTACATATGTTATTTAAAGAAATATCATATTCAGGAAAAAATTTATATAGAATTAGAAGATATAAAAATACTTAAGTTTCAGAATCATTGTAGCATTAACAAATATGTGCCCTCTATCTGTTGGATATGGTTTCATTTCTGTTTTAGTGGCCTTTGAATTATGAAAGGTTATCACTTGATATAATCAAGTTCTTGCTTTTCTTTAGCAACTAATGTTTTCCATGTCAAATTTTTAGAAACCTTACTGATCCAATGTCATGAATTTTTACATTTATGTTTTATAGGTTTTCACATCTTACATTTAGTTTGATAATCATTCTTTATAAGGATTGAGGTAGGCCAAGTGCCAGTGGCTCACGCCTGTAATCCTAGCTACTCAGGAGGCTGAGATCTGAGGATCGTGGTTTAAAGCCAGCCCTGGCAGGAAAGTGCATGAGATTCTTATCTCCAATAAACCACTAGAAAACCTGAAGTTTTGCTGTTGCTCAAAGCGGTAGAGTGCTCACCTTGAGCTGAAGAGCACACGGACAGCGCCCATGCCCAGAGTTCAAACCCCATGACCGGGATACAAACAAACAAACAAAGGATTGAGGTAGTAGTCTAAGATCATTCTTTAAATCTAGAGAGGCAATAGTGCCAATACAACCATTTAAGATTCTGTTTTTATTTCATAAAGTCATAGCATCCTTTTCAAAATCTGTGGACCATAAAACTAAGAATTTATTTTTGACAAATCTGTTACCTTCTTCTATGTGTCTGTTCTTATAGTAGAACTATGTTATCTTCACTAAACATGGTAATATGATTCAAAGCTAGTATGAAGGCTCAAGCTACACCATTTTACAAGATTTCTCTGACTGACTTGTATTCCTTGAATTTACATACGAGATTATTGAGCTGGTGAACCAATATTCTACAGAGATATCTAGATGTTTGATAGTCACTCATATTTCCCAACTTGTGAAAACACAAACCCCTGATATTATGTATAGAAAAATGTCTTTAGAGATTGCTCAAGGGAACTAAAATTAATTTAGGAATGAGTTAAGATTTAGATAACATTATAGCATAATAAAGTTGAATGATAACTAATTGAGCTGTACTGCAAAAGAGGGGGGGGGAAGAATGGTGGACCACATAGGAGCTGTATGTCATTGGTATTGTTTCAAAAAACAGAAAGACTTCAGAGAAGAGAAGGAGAAAAATAAACTGTCCTGAATCTAGTTTGTTTTTAATCCACCTGATAGTTTGGACTGAAAGTCCGATAACATGGGAAAAATAAAATAGAAAATAAAGCATTGTATATAGCTGTTGCAATGTAAAAAATTTGCAATAGGAATATAATTAATTTTAAAAGAAATAAGAGAAAGAATATCAATAACAATTGCTAAAGTGGATAGAAGATGGATCACATTTTATCATATATAATTTTGAAAAAGCATACTAGCAATGAAAATTTAAATGTCATAACTTAGATACAATTTGTATTACAACTAGACAGTATAGTTCAGTGGTAAAACATTGGCCTAACATATGTGAAGCAATTGTGTGATCTCCCAAGCATTACAAAGTACACACAGAAAAAACCCACATAAACACACACACCCACACACCACATACACATATTTGGAATATTGTTATTATCATATTAAACAGAGGAAATTATCACAAACAATAAAAGTATTTTAATATATAAAATCATAATATTGCTCATACTATTTAAAAGTTTAGTAGAAATAAAATATTCATAAGATAATTGGATTCTTATAGATTAAGTAAATTGAAAATTAAGATATAAAAGACATGTGAAATTTTCAAACAAGTTTTAAATAATAAACATTTTGAAACATGTATCCTTTTATTTTGACAAAAGATTGATGTTACTGGTGTTTTAACTCAAGATTTAGAATATGATAACCAGGTGCTCTATATCTTGCTAGCGATGGCTATATCTCTAATCATTTCACTCTGGAAATTTTATGATAAGTTCTCATAGTTTCCCAGTCTCTCCTGAATTGCAAACCTTATTTACACTTCCCACCATAGTTAAAAAATGGAAACCACAAATCACTATGCCCAGCTCAAACAGTTTTTTTTTTTAATTCAAGTATAAATATTTCCAAAAAGTGACCATGTAATGAAGCCTTTTTAATAAAGTATGTGATTCTTTAAAATACAGTATTTGTTACCTGGACAAATATGTTTAGAACTATAAGAAAATAAATATATTTAAATTCACCAACCATATAAAATTTAAGAAAATAATTTTTAAATATTCACATGTTAACTATTTTGAAAGCAAAATATATGCCTGAATAATTTACATGTGTTAAAATTATGCAAAACTAAATTAACTAATCCTACAACTCTGAAAAAAGAATTGGCCTAAAGAAACGAAAATAATTAAGTTCAAAATTTGAAATTTAGAAAATTAAATGAAGTAACTTAAGTAACTGTAAGCCCTCTGTATATCAATTTTATAATAAAAAATGCATTAACAAAGAAAGAAAGTACCCATTGGACAATAGCTACAGGAAAAGTATCAGTAGTTTATTTTTGAATGTGCAAAAAAATCAATGGAAAAGATAACAATGTTTTTTCCATAATAAATGTACTCATTACCTTATTTATGTAACTGTATCCCCTCTGTACATTACCTTTACAATAAAATTAAATTGAAATTAAAAATAAACTAAATAATATACCAATTAAGAATTCGTAGAGAGCTAGGAAGGTGACTCAGTGGTAGAGCTCTTGCCTTGCATGCTTGAGGCCCTGAGTTCGTTTCCTCAGCATCACATAAACAGGAAAAAAAAGCCGGAAATGGCGCTGTGGCTCAAGTGGTGGAGTGCTAGCTTTGAACTAGCCTTGAGGAACAGCGCCCAGGCCCAGAGTTCAGGTCCCACGACCGGACCCCCCACCAAAAAAAAAAAAAAAAAAAACAGAATTACTAGAAACCATTGGTTAAAAACTTAAAAAACTGCCCTAAGTACCCAAGTAATATAATTTGATGATACTATTTAAATAGTTCAAATTCAGCAGAGAAGCCAAAAGTTTAAAAACTGTTACAAAGTAAAGTAATAAATCAGAATATTTACTACTAATAATAATCATAAGATGAATTTATAGTGGTAGTCAAATATGTAAGAAATGAGGCAATTTGCCATTCGTTTGCACTGAATAAGTGAGAAAGAATTTTCTAGGTCTTTTTAAATATATAATAACTTTAATGAAGAAACTATTCATCATATGATAATTAGATGAAGCTGATATTAGAGTAAAGAGCAGATTGTACTAAGTTTTTGGATGTATAAGTATACACTTATTTTGGTTGTGGGAAATTGTGTTCATCTTGGGGTATTGTTTTTGTTAGACTGGTGTCATATCAGTGATTAATTTTAGGATAGGGGTTCCCTTTCCACAAGAACATGCACCTGATCTGTCTTTTTAGCCTCCCCATTATCAATGGCATAAGAGTTGCACACCAACTTGCCTAGATTCCTACCTTGGCTGGCCTGGATTCTGCAGTCCTTCCAACCTCAACCTGTAGATAGTGCAGGAGGGTGGAAATGATCCAATGCACCCAGCTATAGATTGAGAAAAATTTCTACTAATCTTTTGGCCTGGGTTCTGTTTTCAAGCTTCCTCAGTAGTTAAGAGTTCACATGGGAGCCCCTGGTGCCAAGCAGTAAGAGTATTTCTTAAAGCAACTAGACATATATATGACTTAGGCATGTGAACACCTCAGGACAAGAATAAAAGAGCAGTGAAGGGTAGAGGACAGGCCTAATTTTAACTAGCTACTTGGAGGCTGAATAAGCTTAGCTAGCTACTCTGGAGGCTGAGATATGAAGACCACTATTCAAAGCCAGTCCAATCATGAAAATACATGCGATTATCTCTGAAAAACCAGAAGTAGAACAATGGCTCAAGTGGTAAACCTCTATCCTTGGTCACAGAAGCTTAAGCATGATGAATGAATGAATGAGCACTTGCACATGGGCATGTGTGTACACACATGCATGTGTCCACACACATACACACACACACACACACACACACACATGAGTATTTCAATGTGAAGTTCTTTTTTTACCTTGCTGTACTCTATTTCCCTGTATTAGTTTACAAATTAACAAAATCAACTAAGCACCTATTTATATACAACTCATCGTGCTTCTTTAAACTCAACTATCTTTTTGGAAACATGCTTTTATTTGACCCAAATGTAAACTATTCAGGAATTTGATTCTTCTCCCTCAATTCTGTAGAATTAGATGATTGTTTAGCTTCCTCCAAGCAATATAATTTTGTGAAATCCTGCATCAAGCAACATATTTCTTTCACTAGAAGGGAAGCCTCTGTCAAACAATTAATAATAGGTTTTTCTTCTCCTTGCTAGTATCTGTAGTTTTATTATCTTCATATATTTCATGATCTGTCTATGTATAACAAAGACTGCTGTAAAAATAAAAAGACTCTTCACAGCACTTATCATTTATATACCATCCATAGGTATGAAGGTGTTTAAATATTACTGAAATTGCTTTGGAACAAATCATGTTCACATTGACTATCGTGAAAAATAAGAATTGGTTTCTCAGCACTTTAGGTAAGAACTTTTTTGAAAGAAACAAAAGGAAAAGTAGGAACAACTCAACACATATATTCAAATGAAACAAAACAACCCAAGAAAACAAATTAATTCAGTACTCATGAACCTGCAGGAAATGCAAAGATTTAAAAAAAAACATCAGCTATGACAAGCTTATGAAAATCCTGACTACATGGGAGTCTACTCTTGTGAGGATAGAGGTTAAAGCCCAGACTGGACAGAAATATCTGTACACAATGCCATGTACCTGTTATTCTAAATTCCAGGAAGAATAATATAACATGGACTGAGCCCAAGGTCATACACAAGTATCTGAAAAATAATCAGGATGATTTAGGGCTGGGGACATGACAGAGTGGTAAGAACACCCATTTAGGGGACACAAGACACTCAATTCAAACTCTAATATTTGGGTATTATGTAAAAAGCTATGATTTTAAATAATTGGAATAATTGAAAGATTTGAGTATTTGAGTGGAAAAATGCATGAGAGAGATAGAATGAACCCATGGTGCAATACTTTCAACTTAAGTGAAAATGTTTTATGGTACTTCAGACAAAACAGAGTTACCTTGCAAATGAGCATGGTTGTACATTTGGGTGATGGAAATACTTTACTTACACAGGTGTAAATTAAATAGATTTTTTTAGGTAGATTGTACTTCTTGAACTAAGAGCCTGGATGATGTCCCTGAGATTTTTCTCTCAAGACTACCACTCTACTACTTTGAACCACAGTTCCAATTCTGATTTTCTGTTGGTTGCTTGGTGATAAGAGGATACTAGACATTCTTGCCCAGGATGGCTTCAAATCATGATTGTCAGATCTCAGCCTCCCGAGTAACCAGGAAGCCAGGCATGAGCTGTCGATAGTTTTCATAATTTAGTAAATTGTACAGTTTCTGAAGTTGTACATTATCATTATAACCTGTGTAATATATGTGTGTATGTATATATCAATGCATACGGATAGAAATATTTTAACATATTTTGTATCTACAGTAGATTTATGAAATTATCCATTATAAAATAAAATGGAAACAAAAGTTAATAAGGATAAAAACAAAGGAAATTATCACATGTTTCTTGATGTTTAATGGAATACGAATTGCGAGAATCAGTTTGGGAAAACCATCTCTACGTTAACAAAATGGATAAGAGGTATTAATTCCAATCCATCTATTAGCCCATATTGTGCAACCTCACACATGAGTGTCAAAATCAAACAACACTTTTTGCCTTTGCTTTTAACTCACCTGTTATAATTTACGGGTTAGATGAAGTAATCAAATAAAGATTAAAATAATGTTATGTGAGGCTATGAATTAGAGCTGAAAATGATTTTAAACATGATAATAGCTAATTAACTTGCATATTTCTTACTTTTACTTTGTCATGTCCCTCATTCCCATATTAGGAAATTATATAGAAGGTTCTCACTGAATTATATGTACAATTATGAAAAAAAATGTATTGAAAGAATATGGGCACAATGTGGTTTTAGCTTATTGAGACCTGTAGGGGGAAGTGTGTTTTTGAGGACTTGCAATACATTGTGATGAAGATGAAAGGAGGGATGTGCTTATTCTGGAAAACTGGCTAGGGGATTGCTCCCATAAAGGTAGTGATGAATTCTTCCAAAAGGTTACAGTAAAATCACTTTCACAAGCATGTTCACTGCTGCACAATTCACCGTAGCCAAGTTACGGAAACAGCCCAGATGCCCTTTGGCGGAGTGATGGTTGGAGAAAGTGTGGCACATATACACAATTGGATTGCACCTATCCATTTTTAAGACTGTTACATTATTTGCAAAGAAATGGATAGATCTAAAAATTTATTAAGTGAGCAAAGTCAGAGCCAGACACACAAAGGACCCATGTTCTGTCTCATATTTGGAAGCTAGAAATTTATACAAGTTTACACAAAAATATTAACCAAAGCATGCGATTTGCAGAGGAGTATTTCAAAGGTGTAATTTCTTATAAAATTGAACTTTACTCCAACAAAATTAATAGCAGGAAACTATCATTTGGACGATGTGAGTGGAAGTCAAAAGGAAGGAATAAAGAGAGTTATGGAGGAAGAGAGTGAAGGTATAATATTCAATGCAACTGTATAAAACTAGAAAAAATTAAAGTGGGATGAGGTTTGGAAAGGTGTGGAAAAGTTATATAAAGATCCATTATATTAAAAAACTGATTTGTTGAATGGAAATTCCATTGTACAAGTATTTAAGATAAGAAAATTATAATTAAAAACAATGGAGACATCTGATCATAAATTCTATTTCCATCTCTTTAAAAAAAATTATTTGTTCTATAATTTGATCAGAGGGATGGATTTTGTGGCTAGCTATATGATTGCACATCTGTCTCTCTCTTCCTCTTTCCTTCTCATGGTTCTCATAGGTAATATGATTACTCCATAATTATCCTAATTTATTTCGCTTTTATAGTTTTTTTACATCATTTCACTTTCTGCTCTGTCATTTCCCAATTCATTTACATATAAGGCATTATTTCCTATTTTCTCATTCCTAGAATAAGCTGCACATGAAGAAACCACTGGTCCTCATTTTCAGTTTGTCCCTTTGAATACAGAGGAAAATCTTTCCTCTGCTTTCTACCAAATCTCTACTCTCCAGTTAGAATAATTTAGAATAGTAAAAATGAAAAAAGAGAAAATAAATAATAGTGAAAAAACAGATGCAGAAAATTCACCGGAATAACGATGAATATACACCTCTTCATCTAGAAGCCTACTGTGGACACTTAGACATTGTCCATGAGTTGGTGGCTCAAAGCAGATATTCATGGAATAAATGTGAAAGGCTGGATACCCCTGCACAGTACTTATACATGGAATAATACCAGAGTGGCTTCTTTATTTCATCATGATGCAGACACCAGTGGCCAAACTAAAGGCCTCTTGACCCCCTTGCTGCTGGGTATAGATATAGCAAAAATACGCTGGATCTCCTTCTGTTGAACCATTATATCAAACCAGATCTGAAGCACAACTTAGAAGAAACTGCATTTGATATTACCAAAAGGATAAGTATGTATCACTATCTCTTTGAAGTTGTGGAAAGCTGTACAAATTGTTCTCTTAAGTCCTAATGTTTCCATTAAGTTTCTTAAATTTCAAAATTGCCAGTCCATCCCATGTGTCCATACAAAATATTTTCACAATAACAAGCAATAGCAATATTTTACTTTAGAAATTCATGGATTCCATGGTATTCTTCTAAGTGAATTGCCTGACTTTAATGTCAAAATATATTCGAGTTGTTTGTATACATCAATAATGATATCTATAGAGTTTGTGATTTTTTTAAATCAGAAATAATTTTAACTTATCTGTTGAAATGAGTAGTAGAGAACCTAAAGATATTTCTGGTGCTTGTCTGAAAAAAGTATATTTTAAAATATTAATATTCTGTTTGTATAATGTCCATAATCTATTTCTTTCTCTCCTAGATATAATACTTTGAATTCGACATTATACTATAATATATAGGTCCATTAATAAATGTGTTCTTTCAGATTGCATTCCATATAGGAACAGTTTAAGATTCCTTTAATTCCTAGGTCCTTATAGAATTTTATTTCTTTGGGATAAAATGACAATGTTATCTTATTTCAAAAGTTTTATAAAGGTTATGCTATATAAAGGCCTTTCTAAAAAGGTGAAGATTGAATTCACTCATGTAAAACTAACTTTTATTTCTATGAATTATATGTATTATTACACTTGTATATTTGTAATCAACTTTTTCATAACTGTTTTTCTTTTTTTTTTTAAATTTAATTTAATATTATTTGTGAACATACTGTACAGAGGAGTAACAGTTACATGGGCAGGATAATGCGTACATTTCTTAACAAGCATTGCAGCCTCCTCCTTTGTTTACCCTTCACATCCCTTCCCAGACTCCCCCCTACCCCCCTAATCCCAATCCTTCTCCTTCCCCCCCCCCCCCGCACCAACGTTGTAAAGCTCGTTTTGGACATGACAACTTGTACTTCTCATTGTTGCAACAGGTCCACCAGTATCCTTAAACAACTGGTTTTTCCCCATCTCCTCCACAAGTTATACTGACATCAAATATAGTGAAAGCAGGGGTTATACTGTGGGGGAGGGACATACAAAGCAACAAAGAGATAATCTTATAAATGTGTTAGAAACACAAGCATGAAAGAAAAAAACATTAAAATACACATCTAAGGGTTCATTTTCCTGACATCACATTATCTGACCTTTTCCGCTTGACTCATACATATACTAGATATTACAAATAAGGGAAACCATGGGACCTACGTTTCTTTGGGCCTGGCTTACTTCACTTAATATAATTTTTTCCAAGTTTTTCCATTTCCTAACAAATGGGGCAATGTCATTCTTTCTGATGGAAGCATAGAATTCCATTGTGTATATATACCACATTTTCTTGATCCATTCATCTACTGAGGGGCATCTGGGTTGGTTCCATATCTTAGCTATGGTAAATAATGCTGCAATAAACATAGTTGTGCTGGTAGCTTTAGTGTGGTCTTGTTTGTAAACATTAGGGTAAATGCCCAAAAGTGGGATTGCTGGGTCATAGGGGAGCTCTATGTGAAGTCTTTTGAGGAACCTCCATACTGCTTTCCAAAGTGGTTGAACAAGTTTACATTCCCACCAACAATGAAGTAAGGTTCCTTTCTGTCCACATCCCCTCCAGCATCTGTTGTTATTAGAGTTCTTGATTTTTGCCGTTCTAACTGGAGTGAGGTGATATCTCAATGTTGTTTGGATTTGCATTTCTTTTGTGGCTAGGGATGTTGAACATTTCTTCATATGTCTATTGGCCATCCTTCTTTCTTCTTCAGAGAAGTTTCTCTTTAAGTCTTTCGCCCACTTATTTATTGGGCAGTTGTTTCTTTGAGGATTTGTTGTTGGGGGGTTCAATTTTTTGAGTTCCAAGTATGTTTTAGATATGAGACCCTTGTCCGTTGTATGGCTAGTAAAGATCTTCGCCCAATCCGTGGGCTTTCTATTGATCTTGCTAGCTATGTCATTTGCCCTGCAGAAGCTCTGCAACTTTATGCAATCCCATTTGTCCAACCTTTCTTTGATTTGTTGTGTTTCCGGGTCTCTATTCAGAAAATTTCGGCCTGAGCCAAGGAGAACCAGGGTTTCTACTATTCCATCCTGTAATGTTTTCAGAGTGTCTGCTTTGAGTTCAAGGTCTTTGATCCATTTGGAGTTGATTCTGGTGCAGGGTGATATATAAGGATCTAGCTTAAGTTTTCTACATGTAGTTAACCAATTTTGCCAGCACCATTTACTGAAGAGGTTGTGTTTCTTCCATTCTATTGTTTTAGCTCCCTGATCGAAGATTAGATGGCTATAGGTCTGTGGGTTCATTTCTGGGTTTTCAATTCTATTCCATTGGTCCTGAGGTCTGTTCTTATGCAAATACCAAGCTGTTTTGATTACTATGGCTTTATAGTAGAGTTTGAAGTTTGGTATTGATATTCCTCCAGCAGTGTTCTTTCCATTCAGGAGCGTTTTTGCTATTCGGGGTCTTTTATTGTTCCATATGAATTTTTGGATTGCCTCTTCTATTTCCTTGAAGAATGAGGTTGGAATTTGGATAGGTATTGCTTTGAATTTGTAGATAGCTTTGGGAAGTATTGCCATTTTCACGATGTTAATCTTTCCAATCCAGGAGCATGGGAGGTTTTGCCATTTTTTAAGTTCTGTGTTGATTTCCTTTTTGAAGATTTTAAAGTTTTCATCATAGAGGTCCTTCACTTCTTTAGTTAAGTTAATTCCTAGGTATTTTATTTTTTGTGGGGCTATTACAAATGGAGTTGCTTTCCTAATTTCAGCCACACTTTTCTCATTGTTGTCATACAGAAAAGCCGTTGATTTTGGGGGGTTAATTTTATAACCTGCTACTTTGCCAAAGTTTTGAATCAGCTTGAGTAATTTGGGAGTGGAGTCTATGGGATTCTTTAAATACAAGATCATGTCATCTGCAAAGAGGGAGAGTTTTATTTCTTCTTTCCCTATTTGGATCCCCTTTATGCCTGCATCTTGTCTTATTGCTGTGGCTAGGCATTCTAATACTAGATTGAAGAGAAGTGGAGAGAGTGGGCATCCTTGTCTTGTTCCTGAGTTAAGAGGAAATGGCTTTAGTTTTTCACCATTGAGTATAATGCTGGCTGTAGGTTTGTCATATACAGCCTTTATTGTATTGAGGAATGTTCCATGGATTCCTAATTTTTCCAAAA
This sequence comes from Dipodomys spectabilis, assembly GCF_019054845.1. NCBI lineage: Eukaryota > Metazoa > Chordata > Mammalia > Rodentia > Heteromyidae > Dipodomys > Dipodomys spectabilis. Next base: position 664,298 of record NW_024871009.1, on the reverse strand, counting down.
CCTTCATCATAAAGGGGTGTTGGATCTTGTCGAATGCTTTTTCTGCATCTATTGAGATAACCATGTGGTTCTTATTCTTGCTCCTGTTGATGTGATGAATAATATTAATTGATTTGGGTATATTGAACCAGCTTTGCATCCCTGAAATGAATCCTGTTTGATCGTGGTGTATGATTTTTTGGATGAATTGTTGAAGGCGATTGGCCAAAATTTTGTTGAGAAGTTTTGCATCAATGTTCATCAAAGAAATGGGTCTATAGTTCTCTTTCTTTGATGAGTCCCTCCCTGTTTTTGGGATGAGGGTTATGATGGCTTCATAGAATGTGTTCGGTAGTGAGCTTTCTCTTTCAAATTCATTGACGAGTTGGAGGAGTATTGGTGTGAGCTCTGCTTTGAAGGCCTTGTAGAATTCCGCTGTAAAACCATCTGGTCCTGGACTTTTCTTAGCCGGGAGGTCCCTTATTGCTGTTTCTATTTCAATGCTTGATATGGGCCTGTTAAGCTGGTTTAACTCATCTTGTTTTAGTTTTGGCATGTCAATATTTGCTAGGAAAAGGTCCATTTCTGTCAAGTTCTCAAACTTATTAGCATAAAGTTTTGAGAAGTATTCCCTTATAATGTTCTGAATCTTGGTTGTTTCCGTGGTGATGTTTCCATTCTCATCCCTGAGTTTATTAATTTGGGTGTCTTCTCTGCTTTTTCTGATAAGATTTGCTAAGGGTCTGTCAATTTTGTTAAGTTTTTCGAAGAACCAACTCTTTGCTTTGTTGATTCTTTCTATAGTTTTTTTGGATTCTAATTCATTTAATTCTGATTTAATTTTGAATATTTCTTTCCGTCTACTGGATTGGGGTTTATCTTGCTGCTCTTTTTCAAGGAGGTTTAGATGTGTCATCAAATTGCTAGTTTCAGATCTCTCCAATTTGTTGATGTAGGCGCTCAGAGCTATAAACTTGCCTCTGAGTACTGCCTTTGCTGTGTCCTAGAGGAGCTGGTAATTTGTGTGTTCATTTTTGTTGAATAGCATGAACATTTGAATTTCCTTTCTAATCTCTTCCATGACCCACTCTTGATTCAGCAGTGTGTTGTTCAGCCTCCATGTGATACCGGACTTTCTTTGGTGGCTTTTGGTGTTGAGTTCTAATTTTAGTCCCTTGTGGTCAGAGTGAATGCAAGGTATAACTTCAATGTTTGTGAATTTAGACAAGTTTGCTTTGTGGCCTAAAATGTGGTCTATTTTAGAAAACCTTCCATGTGCTGCTGAGAAAAACGTGTATTCTGATGCTGCTGGGTGAAATGTTCGGTAGATGTCTGTTAAGTCTAGTTGATCTATGCAGCTGTTTAGATCTGCGGTTTCTCTGTTGAGTTTTTGCCGAGTTGATCTATCTAGTGGGGAGAGTGGTGTGTTAAAATCCCCAACAATTAATGTCTTTGGATCTATATGGGATTTGAGAGAAAGTAGTGTTTCTTTGATAAATTTGGGTGCTCCATTGTTTGGCCAATAGATATTTAGAATTGTAATATCCTCCTGAAGGAGAGATCCTTTAATTAGTATGTAGCGACCTTCTTTATCTCTTCTCACGAATTTTAATTTGAAGTCTATTTTATCTGTTATTAAGATTGCAACTCCCGCCTGTTTATGGGGGCCTTTTGCTTGGTAGATTTTGTTCCAGCCTTTAACATTGAAAATGTGTTTGTTTTTACGGGCAAGATGTGACTCCTGCAGGCAGCAGATAGAAGGGTCTTGCTTTTTAATCCAACTAGACCGTCTATGTTGCTTAATTGGAGAGTTCAGTCCGTTAACGTTAAGAGATAGGACTGAGAGGTATTTGGGAGTTCCTGCCATGTTATCCACCTTCTTGGGGGATGCGAAACTAGGTTCTTCCTATGGTTCTTGGATTCTCAGTATGGGTGCAGTTTCTTGGCCTTTGTTGCGGTCTTGTTGGTTTTCTATGTGTAGGACATCTTTAAGAATCTTTGTAGGGCTGGTTTGGTGGAGATGTATTGTTTCAATTTTTCTTTGCTATGGAAGGTTTTTATTTGGCCTTCAGTCATGAAGGAGAGTTTAGCTGGGTACAGTATTCTTGGTTGATAGTTGTTTGTTTTTAGGGCATGGCATACATCATTCCAGGCTCTTCTTGCTTTGATTGTCTCTGCTGAGAAATCTGAGGTGATTCTAATTGGTTTCCCTTTATAGGTGATTAACCTTTTCTCCTTGACAGCTTTAAGGATCTTTTCCTTGGTCTGAGTTGATCCTGTGTGGATTATAATGTGACGGTGGGATGTCCTATTCTGGTCTGGTCTATTTGGGGTTCTAAAAGCTTCTTGTATCTGAATAGGCCTATCTTTTTGTATGTTTGGGAAGTTCTCTGCTAGGATCCTGTTAAACAAATTTCCTAGACCATTAACTTCTGTTTCTAGGTGCTCCTCTACACCCATTATCCTTAGATTAGGCCTTCTGATGGTGTCTTCCAGGTGTTGGATAGATCTATCATACTTCTTAGACTTGTCTTGGATGGTTGTATGTTCTTTCTTTATAATATCTACGCTGTCTTCAATCCCTGAGATTCGATCTTCTGCATGGTCTAACCTGCTGTCAAGACTCTCTACTTTGTTTTTTATCTCTTTTCCTTCTAATTGGTCAGCTTTGATGGCTTCAAGTTCTTTGTTGAAGCTCTGTTTTAGGTCTTGTATGAATTTCTTTACTTCCTTAATTTGGTGTTCAGTGTTTGTTCTCAAATCACTTAGTTGATTGGTTATGGTGTCTTTGGACTCCCATTCCTTCTGTTGGGTTCCATTCAGCATTCCCTTTGTGGTCTCCCTGACTTCCTTCAGCTCTTTGTTAATGGATTCCATGAATGCCTTTAGTGATCTTTTTGTGTTCTCTACCTGGTCTCTCAATTCCTGAATTACTCTTTGATTAGCTTCCTCCCATTTGTGGGATTCCTGCAGTTCTCTTTCCTCCCATTCGTGGGATTCCTGCAGTTCTCTTTGAGTGTTCTCAGCCTGCTCACGCTATTCCTGCCTTTCTCTTTGAGTATTCTCAAGTTGTTCATGCAAATCCTGTATCAGTTTTTGAGTAGCTTCCTCAGGCTTATGATATTCCTGTATAAACTTTTGGGATGCCTCCTCTCCCTCCCTATCATGCTCATACAGAGTCCTTTGTAAGTTGTCAAACTTCTCATTTATCATGTTTGCCACCAGTGTTTGTAGAGCTATTTGGAACTCTCCTCTGGATTGTTCATTATCTGATCTGACCCCTGATTATCAAGATTGGGAATTGAGATACCCGGATTTGCCATTTTTCTTGTGTTCTTTTGGCTTACTCTGCCCATTTGAGATGAAAATAGCACCAGTTTTGTGCTAGAACCCTATCTTAAGGCATCCATCAACCAACGTTTGCATTTATACAGTCACTAGTCTACAGATACAATCTAGTTCAACAGATACATCTATTCAACATCAAACAACTATATGTTAATGGGCTTCGAACCGCAGAGAAGAATTTGGAAAACCAGAAATTTTTAGGGTTAGGGAGAGATGTGGGTAAAAATTAGGAATAGATTGGTGTGGGGAGGCACAGGGAGAGTTAACTATGTCCTAATCTCAATGCAGGAAACAGGTTGGGTAGGATGTAAGTAGCGAGGGAGAGAAAAAGAAGAAACGGAAAGGGAAATGAAAAGAGACCAGAAAAAAAATTAGAAATGTAAAAATTAATATAGTTATGGAGATTGAAAGACCATCTATTTAGAGAGGAATGTGAATATAATGAGAAAACAGGAGGGAGATAGAGGAGATGTGAAAAACTTAAAAAAAGCTTAAAATATTATATAGGTATAAAGAGGTAGTACTGCTATTAAGGAATTTAAGCCTCAGAGGTTTTGGATTGAGTAATAAATGTGTGGATAAGTGTGTACACAATGGGGATAGGGTCTACTAGTTAACTATGGGTTTATCAGGATGTGCAGGACAAGAGTTAAGTCACATACAGAAGAACAAAAGAAAGGAAAAGGTGAAAAGGATAAGATAGGGAGAAAAAAAAGATCAGAAGTTCAGTAGAGCTAGACAAAAAAAAAAAGATAATTAAGAAAGAAAGAAAAAGAGAGAGAAGACAAGAAAAGAAAGGAAAACGTACATTCATATATTCCTAAAATAAAAATTATAAGAGGGAAAAAAAGTTACTGGAAAACAATTATTTTTTCAAAAAAGGCAAAAATTAAAGATTAATAAAAGTTTTAGAAAAGGAAAAAAAAATGTTTTATATTTATAAGGTACCAAAAAAAAAAAGAAGGCCGGGCGCTGGTGGCTCACGCCTGTAATCCTAGCTACTCAGGAGGCTGAGATTTGAGGATCGCGGTTCAAAGCCAGCCCGGGCAGGAGAGACAGTGAGACTCCTATCTCCAATAAACCACCAAAAAACCGGAAGTGGCGCTGTAGCTCAAATGGTAGAGCGCTCACCTTGAGCTGAAGAGCTGAGGGACAGCGCCCAGGCCCAGAGTTCAAGCCCCACGACCGACAAAAAAACAAAAAAAAAAAAACCAAAAAAAAAAAAAAAAAAAAAAAGAAAAAAAGAAAAAAGAAAAGAAGAAAAAAAAGTTCTTTGATTTTTTTTTTTTTATTTTTTTGGGAGGGGTGGGAAGAATCCTGTATCTCCCTTTTGTCTGTCACCAGCCTCTTGTTGGAGTCTCTGGTCAGCTTGAGGTCCTGTGGCTTGATTGGTTTCTTAAGTCAGTTTGTTCGAACAGGCAGAAAAATGCTCTGCTTTACCCAAGATTTTGAGATCCCTCTCCCAGGTTTGTTTAACGGGAGGGTGATCTGCTTTGAGAATCACAAAAGAGGGGTGATGAGGCTAGGTTCTGGTAGAGTTGAGGCCTTTCAACAAAAAGTAGCTTTTCCCTGGGGCTATTTTGTGAAAAATTCACAGAGCCCACCCTGGAGCCATTCTCAGGGTTTCTGTTTTTCAATTGATTGTGGAGGCTGCTAGAGGGAGGGGCAGCCTCTGGCTCTGGTTACCCAGTGAGGAAAGCCACTCCAATGGCTGGTGCCTGAGCTGGGTGACTTTTCCCTGGATGGAGCTGAGTCTGTCAGGTCACTTCGCTGTTAAGTTCTTGTGACCTGTTAAATAACTCGTTTTATTCCAAGGCCTGAGTTGGAGCTAGCAGCTCCTCCGAGCTTTGTCGGTATCCAAGATGGAGATCACCGGTGCTGGGGGGGGAGGGGTGCCCTTCCCTCCTCTGCTCCCTGAGAAGAAGTGAGGACGTCGGGCTTCTACTCACGCCGAGTCTTGGATCCTGGGTTTTCTCTTGTCTGCAAACTGCAGGATGAAGATGTCCGCTGCTTGTCGGTTCTTGCTGGTGTTGAGTAGAATCCTCTCACCCGCTGCGTCTGGCTCCTTCGTCCCGGACTCTCTGTGTGAGCACTCAGGTATGGCCGCGGCTGCAGTCGCCGCTGCAACCCTGCCGCCGCCGCAGCGGCTGTTGGCAGGTGCTCAGATGTGTCTCCTTGTCTTGGCTTCCCCTCTCTTGTCTAACTCTCTGTCCTGTGATGGCACACTTCCTGTGATTCTCTGGATTAGGACTGTTCACTGGAACTCTAAAACTACTTTCTATGCGAGAGCTTGTTCAGATTCCAGCTTCTCCTCCGCCATCTTCCCAGAACTCTCATAACTGTTTTTCATTTCTTGCATCTGAAGAATGAAAAATATGGAATACTTCACAAATTTTCATATCATCCTTGTGCAAAAGCCATGTTAATCTCTGCATTGTAATTCAGGTAGACATGCTGCTGAAGCATGTAGTATCTTCTAAATTTACATAGTTAATGATGCAAACTTAAGATAGGCATATATCCTTGGTTGCCTATTTGCAACCAGGAAACATATTGTTCCCAAATTTGCTATTCATCTTATTTCTGCAAAATTCTGTGTATGGTGGAAAAAACTTATATTGTTTGTTCAATTGCTCACATTTGCAATTTTTTGTCAATAACTATTTTAAGTCTTTTTCATTTGAAATTTGATCATGCTTTGAAGCCTTCATAGCTAGGTCCAAAGGTGATGGATTTTCAAGTACTTATTTTTTAACTGATTTAGCTTTGTGGAGCTAATGGATTCAAAGTAAGCCTTGCTTAAGAGCTACTTCTAAACTTCTGCAGCTTAAAATTTCCCAAATGAGGTCTTACTGGCACAAATGTCTGCCTGACCCTTTACCCTTGCTCCATGTAAGAACAGACCTACCAGAATATCTTACCCTGACAGCATAGATTGTCTTATTGGAGCAAAACTAATCTTAGTTACAAAGGATCATAAAGTGATGAACAGTTCAGACAGAACTGTTCAGACTAAGCCAGGCGCTGATGGCTCATGCCTGTAATCCTATCTACTCAGGAGGCTCCAGGAGAAGTCCATATGTTTCTCCTTGTTATTAGGCCTTAAATTGGTAATGTTTTAATCACAGTGTTTCCTCTTGCCTCTAGGCTATACATCCCCGAATGGTAAAGCTTTAAGTTTAATTCTACCAAACACTGAGGTAGAGGTAATGGAATAATATTTTAAAACAGTTGCCTTTGTTACCTTAACCACAAGAGAACAGTGCAAATCATTTTCTTATATTATATATACTTATATATTTTATATTTATGTGCTGATTTTATATTTCACACAGTGAATCTTACTGGAATTAATTTATAATTTGACAAATTAATTGATATTTATTACAATAAATAGATTGGAATATAAATAATCAGGATTAGAATATATATTAGAATATAAAAAGTATCAATGCAATGTTTTCAGTATAAACTTGTGATACCTTCTAATTTTTCTTGGTTTCTGAGTTCACATGGTAAAAAAAACAATGTTGTTTTCTTTATTCTATAAGGGATTTTACTCTGCTGCTCTGTTTATTGTTTTAACTCGCTGGTCCCAAACTGTTTTTCTCCATATTTCTGAAGCATTGCTACTGATTATACTCAAATTTTGCTGATATGATGTCTAAAAGGTATTATTCTTCCACAGGATCCATGGGTCCTAGGATCCCACGTCCCAGTTACCTGCATCATCAAATAACTAGGGCAAGAGATCTCACCGAGGCCCATGCAACATACCAACAGAAAGTAATTGAAGACCCATCTTAATTTCTCATTTCCTATATTTCAGGGGCCCAATTCCTTAAAATGCAGGAATTAGCAGTAAGCACTTGGGAAATGCAAGGCAACTTAAAATGCAATATGAAATCACAAAATGTGAAAGTACAGTAATTCAAACTTTCTATCTTCAGATGACCATCCCATAGGAGTGAACAAGACCACAAATGTCACAAAATGATTTGTAATACCCCTCTTCTAATGATTAATGAATGATTTCAGTCCAGCATCATCAGGCCAAAAAATAGTTCCTGGAAAGATAGATCCATAATTGATCTACCAATGCTAGGAATATTTGTCATACAGTTCAAATATAATTCAGAAAAAACATTGATTGAGAAGAACCTTATTGCTTCAAAACACTAGTACTTCAGTCAAACTTGGTTCTGTAGTGTAAAAAGGTTGTCATTCTCAAACCAATGATAACCTACATTTAATCTCCTGAAAGTATATTCCTTTTCAAATAAACTTTTAAAAACACATTTGCCAAAATAACACTTTACAAGTAGATGATATTTAGTGACATTACTAGTTTTTCAAGTGTAGGGAGCAAGTTAAAATAGAGTTGATTTATTTACCCAGCACTAATGCCAAACAGGTTCAACCATTCATTAAAATGAAGAAATAGGACGCCTCACCATTTGTGTTTTTCAGTAGGTGCTTTCGAAAATTTGTTAAATAGATCAGCCTCACATATTTCAAACCAAAACATTAGCTAATAAAGTAAATTTCATCACATAAAAATACTTTTTAAAAAGTCATGAATAGTTGCCCTATCATATGGTGTTTTATGTTTTCCCTATCTGTCTAACATAGTAAGAAATATGACTTTAAGTCTTGAATATGGGTACTCATCAGAGATTTGACAAACATAAAATCTGTCTTCTTTCTCTATCATATTCCTCTACAGTAGTAAATTTTAGTTTTCTTCTTTTTCCAAAACTCATAGGTAGTAGAAAATATTATCCCATGTAAAATAAAATAATCACAAACCACTTTACAAAGCCATAGGAATACATTCTCAGCCATTTTTAAACTTTCTTGTTGACTACATATTAATCTTCCAAATGGAGGGGAATAAAATCAGGTCTAGGTGCTTCATGTCTCCAGGCTTGCAAATTGTTACTTCAGATGAATGAATTATGGAAATATAAGCTGACATCAGTTTAAGTATATGCAGAATTGAAACTCCATGGAATGTATATAAACCTTTCAAAGTAGGAGCAGACAGTTTAACAGAATGACTATCAGGAAGTTGAAACCAGAGAGGAATAATTGTAAAGACATAGAATGAATGAAAAATGGCACAAGGGTCAAGTATAGCTAGAATACTCAATGTACACATGTGAGAAAGTAAGTGGTAAATCGGAAATAAATCTTGTAGAAGGGGTTGGTTGAGAAGGATAGAAGGAGTGACTCTGATCCAGGAACATTGGACAATTAGATGGACATACTTAATTGAAACACACTAGCACAACCTTTTGTAATTCAGTGAAAAAAATACAACAAAAAAACACAAACACACAAAAAGCACAACCAAACAGCAATCTCTATAGAGTATGATGATGACTTCTCAAAATTTTAAATAGTTAATGAAGGACAATCTTGTGAAAAGCATACAAAGTTGTTTAAAGTGGGCAGTTTGGGGTAGAGGAGAATTTTTAACAGATTTAAATAGATTGTTTTAGGTTATAAATCACCTATATCTGCTGCAAATATTTTCTTCTGCATGTTCTCTTGGTCTGAACTGTATACTCCAATCCTGAGCCACACTTGATAGCTTGTAAAGATAGAATGGAAGAAACAAGATCAAGAACCCATTACTCCACCGGAGAGGAAACAGTCCTCTCTGTTTTCTCTCATTTCTATTGACTACTTTCATTCATAAGTTTATGTCAAGTGATTTGCATTATATATTTCCTTCTTTGTTCTGGCAAAGTAATTGTTCAAAATAATTCAGTAAATATTATATTCCATTTTTTCTATCATGCTGTTTACTTATCCAAGCGAGTCCATTAAACTTTCCACTTGCATTTCGGTGCCACGGAAACCCAGCATCAATGTTAATGAGGACAATCTCTAATGTAAAACTTTGTCTCCAAAATACCAGTCCAAGAAGCTGTGATCACAAATATTTAGCTATACTTTTTTCTTTTTTCTTTTACCTTGAGAGTCTTCTTGTGTCTAAAGTGCCCTCAAAAATCAGTACTCCACCAATTTTTGGTTCAATCACTTCTAACCTCAAAGATATATTTTGCTAACAATATGCTTAGAGGAAACCGAAGAATACTCCACTTTTATCTTCTCTCTTAAGATTCTCCTTAGATACCATATCAGGAATATTGAAGTTATTCTTTGCAAAATTATTTCAATAGATTATTTTTCTATCCGTCTTGCATTTACTCAAAAAGTTGTATGGAGAAGAATAGAGTATAATCACCCATACCTTGGATGACAGTATCTGTTACAAAAGGACAATGCTCCTATGTCTTATTTCTCTGTCCTCCTCTTAGCTCTTGCCTGATTTCCCACTTATCACAGATTCTTGGCTTCAAGCCTAGTGAAGGTGAAGGACTATAAGGGCCTCCTCCATTGCTACATTGTAGGGCTAGATCTCCAGCATGAGGTAATCATGAACGACGCAACAAGGAACACATGTTGGGAGAACAGACTTAAGCATGTCTGGTTTATTTCTGCACAAGGGTTGGGATTTTATAGCCCCAGCTTTCCCAACCTCCGGAGTCCTTCCCAGCCAATTACTTAGCAGGGAGTTGATGATGGGCACTGCTTGGTGACAGGCACTGTTTGGTCCCCTTGGGGCATGTAGGGATCTTGGATAGCTCATGGCTGGCAAGCTAGGCGGACATGACTGTGGGTCACATCTCTATTAGCAGGAGGTGTGCTTCAACAGCTACTCTAGCTGACTCAACCAGATCTGGCCGGCTCTACCCACAAATTTCCCTTTTTCTTTTAAAAGGACCGTCATTATGGTGACCCGTCGTTGGAGGCGTTTTTGCCGGGAGTGCCAGCATTTAATAATTCCTAGGAGAGAAAGCCCTACAAGTGCAAGGCCTCCCCAGATGACCAGAGAGGATGGCGAAAACCATTGTTGTGACTTTTTAAGCACTCGTCTAAAAAGGAGGCAGTGGGAATAAGCTGTATGGTGGTTTGGTTTAGGCGGGTAACATCATGCAGCAGGTTTGGGGTGAAGTTTAAGTACTTAAGGGACCAAGGGCCTTTGATGTAGTTACTAAGTTCAGTGACATTGGGTGCAGGAGTGGAAAGCTGACAGACAGAAGTAGTCATTGCATTATATAGTCCTCCTTGTTGTAATCGAAGAAACGTAATCTGTTCTTGGAGCAAGTCTATTTGTTGTTGGAGCACAAGGAGGCCTCCCTTAAGATGATTGGCAACTTGTAAATGTTGTAATTCTATGGATGACAGTTGAGGGATGAGCTGGTTTATCTGTTGCACAGTGGACACGCTTTGGGACAGCAATATAGCAGCACTGGTAGATGAAGCCACTGTAGCGATGATTTCAGACCCGATTGCAATGATCAATCCTACTGCTCATTTAGTGCATGGGCGAATTAATTGAACCTGGGAAAACTGAGAGTCATTAGTAGCCAGAACAATAAATGGGGGAACACGTACCAAACCTGCAAAAGGCTATGAGTCATTGGGTTTCCAGTGATTGCTGAGAGTGCAAGTAGTGGAAGAGTTGTCTCCTAGACAAAAAAAGAATGGGGCTCTAACCACTACCATTCCTGACACCTGGTCGTATACATATTGGTTACAGGAACGAGTATTGGCCAATAGGAAAGGGGACAAATCGAGGCAGGAATGTGATGAGCAAACGATTGGCATGGTGGCTCCTAGGTCTCCCAATCGTCCTCTTGAAGAGTCAAAAAACTCATTTAGATTTTGAGGTTTGGGATCTTTTTCAGATTGGTTGTATATAGCCGGGTAGAGGGACAACACGAGCTCCCCAAACACTTTGCCTTGCTAGGAATTGGCACAAAGGCTAATCACTAATTCCTCAAGAGGAGTGCATATAGTGCCAAAGCTATCAAACTCCCTGCGTGGGCACAACTGCATATGAAAATGTATGTCAGTAACCTGATAACAATTTTTTTCCAGTGGGACAAATGGGGTAGGGTCCTGTGTAGTTCCACCATCCCATCCCATGCGTTACTGTTGCGAGGGGGATGGTACAGCCATCAAATTGCTTTATCATCTCGTTTGAAAAACAAAAACAGATGGCTCCCTTCCATCTAAAAGTAAGGTTTGTTTTTTGATGCCATAAGGCGTCTGCTGAGAAAGGAAGGCCAACCCTGCCATTGGAAGAAAGCATTTGTGATCATTAAGATTTGGGGGCTGGGCACTAAATTTATCTTACCCTGCCCTGCAGCAGATTGAGAATTGGCTGTAATAATGGCACACAATAGGAGGAATAGAGTACCATGCCCCGGGTCAGGGTCTGGGGCCATAACCTGGGCTTGTTCAACCAATATCTTTAGGTCTCCCCAAGTGTTGGCATGGGCTCTAGCTCGAGGTTTGTGTCTCCTCCTCCTCGCACTGTTCAAGCATAGCTGACGCATCTTTTGCTTAGGTGGTGACAGTTGGTCAGACAACTCCAGCTGGGATCCAAACAGGTTTATCACTCGTGTCTGGAAAGATACAAGCAAATCCTGTCCCTTGTGCCATTAAGGGAGCAGGGCCCTCCCATTTTCTTGTGATGGGGTCCCTCCATCTATCCAAAGGGACAAGAGTAGGTGTTTCATGAGTCCCCAGTACAGGGAGGTGGGGGTCCCACATGTGGTGGGTGTGAATGTTAAAAAGTTTTTTTACTATAAGGCAATAATTTAATTGTGTTTGGGGATTTTTAAGCCCTAGCCCCTCCAGTTCCCCCTTTTCTTTTAAAAGAATGGTCTTGATTTCTTTATGACTGTGTTCAACAATGGCTTGCTCTTGTGGGTTATATGGAATACCTGTCTGGGGTGTAATGTTCCAAAAGGTACAAAATTCACAAAAATGTTTGGACGTGTAAGCAGGGCCATTGTCTGTTTTAAGGGTCCAAGGAACTCCCATAATTGTAATGGCATGTAGAAGTGACTTAACAGCGTGCCTTTTTTTTTCACTGTTAAGGCTAAAGCAGTTATAAAGCCTGAGAATGTATCTATGCATTCAGGGATGTATTTTTGTTTACCGAATTGGGGGATATGGGTTATGTCCATTTGCCATGTGCTATTGGGTCTAAGGCCTCGTGAATTTGTTCCCATGGGTTGAAGTGATCCTAAGGGTAAAAGAGTTGCACAAGAGGAGCAGGACCGAATCATGTGCTTGCATTGTTGGTGTGTTAAATCAGGAAATAACTGTTTGATAGTAGCTGCCGATAAATGAAAATGATCATCTAACGTTCGGGCCTGGTCCATGCACATATTTGTGAGTAGTACAGTTGGTGTGACAGCACGATCAATGGCTTCATTACCAGCAACTAGGGGTCTGGGGAGGTTAGTATGAGATCTAATGTGTTGAATGTACCAGGGTTGGACACGATTGTCTAATACATTTTGTAGTTTACACATTATTTTTGCTACATCATCTTGTAATAAAACTCCAGGAAGAATGGCAACAGTTTGTACAGTATATAAACTATCAGAAAAAATATTAAGAGGTTCTTTGGGAAAAGATGTGAGGGCGAGCAAAATGGCCAGTAATTCAGCAGCTTGAACAGACAGGGAATGTTTTTGAAGCATGTATTTTTTAGTATTGGCATTGTAAAATCCATAAAGAGTTTTGTTAACATCTGTAAAAAGTACAATGGCTTGATGTATAGGTTGCCCATTGGGACGAATACAACATTTCCATGAAAGTGGGAGTTCTTGGGTAACTTTTAAAACGAGGTTTTTGGGCATATGATTATCAATGTTAAATAGTAGTGGATGACTTGTAAAGCTAATGCCTCTTCGGTTGTTAGGAAATCAAAGATTGTTTTTGTAATGGGCCATGTATGATGGTCAGGGAATCGGCCATAAGTTTGACGGCATCATTCCGCACCTTTGATGGCCAGATTGCATAGCATGGTAATGGATGTGCTAATTTTTGGTAATTGGGAAGTGGCAAGGTATACCCATTGTAACAAAACCATGGGTTTGCGTCAGCGCCACCATTAGGCCATTATTATTTAATATAATTAGGTTGATTTCTTGGGTGGTATTTAAAAACACCAAGGGTGTTGAACATAATCAATCAGCGACTTGTTGTGAAACTTGTTGAGCATCAGGTGAAAGTATATGAAGGGAAGTTGGGTCAGAGGGTCCTTGAAGCAATTGAAATAACAGTTGGACTTGTTGGGTGGGAAGACACATAAAATTGCATAACCAGTTGATATGTCCACATAATTGTTGTAATTCAGTTAAAGTATATTGGGATTTAATGACAATATGAGACCCATTTGGGGTAATTGTTTGATTTAAATGGTATCCAAGATAGGCATAAGGGGCTTTGAGTTGAATTTTTTCGGGGGCAATATTAAGGCCCAGCACTTTAAAGTTCTCCTTGAGTTCTGTTAAACAGATTTGCGTGGTTGTAGCATCTTTATGTGCTATTAAAAAGTCATCCATGTAATGGACACAAAAGCATTTGGAAAGCAAAGTCCTAATAGCATGGGGAACATACATCTGACATATAGTAAGGCTATTTTTCATACCTTTAGGGAGAACTTTCCATAGATATCGGTGAGTACGTATTTGACAATTAGGTTCACATACTGAGAAGGCAAAATATTCTTTATCTTTGGGGTGTAGGGGGGTGGATAAAAGCAGTCCTTGATGTCAATAATGGCAATGTGCCAATCTTTGGGTATTGCAGAAGTGTGTGGAGTCCGGGTTGAAGCGTTCCTATCTTTTGTATATGACTATGGAACGTAGATCATGGAGAAATCTCCACTTTCCTTGAGCCCTTTTTTGGATAATAAAAATGGGGAATTGGGGGGACTGGTGCTAGGTTCTATGTGTCCCTTTTTTAGTTGCTCCTCCACTAGAACCTGGAGATGAGGGAGCTTTTCAGAGGAAATAGGCCACTATTCGACCCAAATGGGTTTGGTGGTGTCCCATTGGAGTGGAATTGGCCCTGGTCATGCAACAGTGGCCATTAGAATTGGGGGTAGTGTGGGTTATTAACGGCTCGATCGGTTATGATGTCTTCATAAAAAGCCGTATCATCTATTGTTATCAGAGTACCCATATTAATGAGGACATCTCTTCCTCAAAGATTGTATGGAAGGCCAGGGGCAACAAGAGGTTTAAAAGCCCCGGTGACCCCACCACAGTTTTCCCTTCTTACAGGCCATTGGACATGGAGGGAATCTGTTTTTCCACCGACACCTTGTATGCAGGCGCCAGGAATTAGGTTCCATCCCAACCCTTCTACTTCATCTTTTCTAAGGACTGTATAGTCAGCTCCTGTATCAATGATGCCCTTAAATTCTGTTCCATTGATTTTAAGTTTCATTCTAGCTTTTCCATTTTGGATAGGATTAGTCCATAACACTTGAGGTGGTGGCTGTTGCCTTTGTCCTATTGTGGTCGGGGCTGAGGACTGCCGCTTATTTAGTTGAAAGGCTGAGTCGTAGAGCAGCATTCAGAGGTCCAATGAAAACCCTTTTTGCATTTACGACATACAGAAGGAGGTTGTTTTCTTTTGGGTGAGCCCCAGAGTGATGGGCAATCCTTTATAAAATGACCAGTTCTGCCACATCCCCAACAAGGTCGATTTCCCATTCTGCCATTAGGGGGCGCGCGAGCACTCGCAGTCATAGAGGCTAAAGGAGGTGCAAGGATACTCAGCATGAGTTGATGACCCCAAATCTTTGGTGGATAGGATGCAATCAGTGATCTCCATATTTCGTTCAGGGGCAATGGCTTTTCTGCATTCCTGTGTAGCCCCTTCCCATATTAGCCTCTTGATTAGCACATCTCAGGCTCCAGCATGGGATACTTTCCAGGCCACTGCTTCTTGAACAAAGGCAACGAAGTCAGTGAAAAGATCATTGGGACGTTGTATGAGGGGTTTTAGTTGTTTGTCCCCTTCTTTAGAAGGCACTGAGGAGACAACCCTCAACGCACAGAGGCGTACTTGGTCAAAGTACTGTGGAGGTGCTACTGCTTGTGTGGCAGGAAACGCATAAGCTGCCTCACCTTTTAAACAATCAGGGTCCCCCATGGTGGCATCCTGCCCTCTGGTAGTGATATTTTGTGTGCTTTGTTGTTCACATTCATCAGAAAAAGCAGCCTTCCATAAAAGGAAGACCCTGAAGATAATGCTGTGTTCATTAAACTCTTCCAATCATGGGGCAGTTAAGATCAATGCTAAGGGTTTCAAGCATCTGTTGAGCATTCAGGGACTGTAACCCATCTTCCCTGACAGCGGCCCAGTATTTGTCAAGTACTTTTGGGTCATGGGGGTACCATTGGTTAGGTCATACAGAGGTTCAGTGGACATTTACCGGGAATATGAACTAGGGTTCATTTATAGGGTTGGCTGTTGTTGCCACGATAGTTGTGGGGCCCATGAACAACTGTTGTATTACATGGGGAACAATGGGTTTTTGTTCCTGGGCAAAGTTGGATATCTCTGCCCAAGGATACAAAGTTTTCTGAGGGGAGTTCCCAGGCTGGCCTAAACAGCAAAAAGAAGTGATTGGGCAGGCTTCCTGGGACTGATAGTGTGGGGGAGGCGGTTTTACAAGCATAGCTGGCCAGCCCCCTGTGTCACTTGATAGTGGAAGTTGTTGGTTATCTGTGTTCTTGCTGGAATTGTTTGCTGTATCACAAGAAGATGGGAGTGCTTGAGCAGCTTTGCCATTTTCCTTTTGTTGTTTCTTCTTGCAGAGAGGTGTTAAATGCCTGCAGAGTTTCCCCTTCTTCTTTCCCTGATAGACAGGCTTGAATACCTATTATGATGGGGTAAAAGGTTAGGGGCAGCTCAGCACCTTCACGGACTTCCTTTTTATGAGCTGCCTGAAGGACGTGGGTCCACCTGTCTGGATCCCAAATGTCCCCGGTGTCAATCCAGGGACACAATTCACTCACTATTTCCCATATTAAACTAGCTTCCTTTTGTGATACATTTATCTGCCTACTCCAGAACAGGGCAACAAGTGCTCGTGATTGAGGCTCTCCTGCTGCGGGGGAAGGTTACCCATAGAGGCACTAACCTTGCACTAGACCCTAGACCATCTATCTGCCAAAAGCAATCGAGCCTGTCGTTAGGCACCACTTGTAGGGCTAGTCTCTGGCAGGAGGTAAGTATGAACGAAGCACACAACAACACACGTTGGGAGAACAGGCTTAAGCAGGTCTCGTTTATTTCTGCACAAGGGGGTGATTTTAAAGCCCCAGCTTTCCCAACCTCCTGAGTCCTTCCCAGCCAATTACTTAGCAGAGAGTTGCTGTAAGGCACTTGTGATGAGCACTGCTTGGTGACAGGCACAGATTGGTCCCCCGGGGGAATGTACGGAGTATGGACAGCTCATGGATGGCAAGCTAGGCAGACATGCCTGTGGATCATGTCTCTATGAGCAAAAAGTGTGCTTCAACTGCTACTCTAGCTGACTCAACCAGATCTGACAGGCTCTACCCACACTACATCTTCATGGTTTTCCTTTTACAACTCTTTTTATTGGATGTGGAATTTATTTTCATGTCTGCATTCAATCTGTTCTGCATTGTAGTGATCTAAATAGGCTCTGTAAAATCACTTTAGGTAGCAAAAATATTAAGACAATGTATATCAAGTAGTTTGCCCTCCCTCCACTGCTGAAGCCAATATGCTTAGCTAGGGCTTCTAAGTACGCGTTTTCTTGCCTTTTCAATTTGCTGAATTCTTTTCTGATCCCAAAACTTTTTGGCTTATGTAATAAGAAATGTCTTCTCTATCTCATGTTAATAAGGATATTATATTTTGTGAGCTACTAAGAAATGTGAAATCATTGGTTTCAAGTATCCAATCAGATTTTCTTCTGTGGTTCAGGGCTTCATGTGCAAAGGCATTGTGGAAAGTATTACAAATAGAAAAGTGTAAACCCAATACATTCTTTCATTGTTGAGGACACTTTCTCCCTAAATATTTTGACCCAAATTATCTTTTTCAGAGAATTACTGTTTGGTAATTAAAGTCAAGTCACAAATTTTGATGTCTTTTTTTTTTTTTAAAGAAGTTTGAATTTAAATTCCACTACAACCTTGTTTCACACAGTAAGAGTAGATTTCCTGGGTAAGGACAATTCTCAAAGGAACCTACAGGATTTATAGCAAGGTTTCTGAGGTTTGTTTTTTTAGTGTGAAAATGAGCCATCTTCACCCACATTGCTCCCTGTCAGCTAAGTCTCCATGGATTACTTTGCATGAAAGCCTATTTTCCCAGGCAATTTTAAATTTTCATAATAGCTAAGTTGTTAAAAAGTTTGAACAAATTAAAATTTACCTGTTATAATTTTAAAACTCTTTTGAAATTCCTTTATAGAACCGCGAATTCACCAATCCTAACTCCTCCTTTACCATCAAATACAGTTAACATGTTGTTTCGTGATATAGTGTCCATGAAACTATTATTTTCCAGTGGCTATGTTATGCATATATATAACCTTATAATCTGATTCTGAGCAAAATGAACTCCAAGATATGGAAACAGAGAGTATTATTTGTGGTTGTTGTTTTTAATGTACTATGTGATTTCTATTTTCTTTTGGTTTTTTCAACTATGCTTTATTCCCTGCTGTATTTGATTTTGGTAGCCTGTGTATTGTGTATATATTTACCTTAATGAGGGAAGGGAAGAGGAACAACAAAATGGTGAGACAAAGGACAAACCAATGCAATAGTAATACTCACAAGACAATATGTTGGAAATGTACATTACAACTTGTGAGGGGTATTGGGGTGAAGGATAACTGAAGAAAATGAGGGATGGAGTAACAAGTTTGGAAAGTTATGTACTCACTACCTTAAAATTGCTATAACCCCACTGTACATCACTTTGACAATAAAATTAAATTTTAAAAATAAGCTGCATGAAATAAAATTAAACTGTATTGGTATAGTAAATATTATTCTTTATGTAGTAACTTTTAAAAAATCAATATTGTTTGGCATCGAATTTGAAGTAATTATCCCTTTTTAATCAGAGGACCATCAACTTGAATGCTATCTGACTACACAATATTTTCACAATATACTTACCAATATTTTGAAAAAAGAACATAGTACTTTCTCGTATTAAAAGCGAAAACAGTTTAATTCTATGGAAACCTATAACTTTTAAAAGTAAATAAGCAGTTAAAAAGACAGGATATATGCGTTCTTCAACATTCCAATGACTAATAACTACTCATTTCAATTCCGGAAGATTCCATACCTGAGAGATTCAAAACAGTACCAGCTTGCATGGTATGTAATTCTGCAATAGATGCATTTTCAAGTGGGGTGTTACAGATTGAGATTCAACACAAAAATAAGTACATTCTGGTAGAAGATAAAAGTAATTAGCAACGGTAATAATTCTTCAAGAGTAAGCAATTTTTTATCACAGTAAGCTATTATTTTTATGACCACCAATCCCAATATTTATGATATAGAGACATCTTAGCCCAACAGTTTAGAATTTTTAGGGTGCACCTCAAACTTCTCTTAATTCACATCATGAATAGCTTATCTCTATTGTGAAAAAATGCAACTCTGCTAATGTGATGCCATACATGTTCTGGAAAGAACACCACAATAAACTGGTTTGCATCATTTTCCCACCACTGGTATACTTGAGATTGGAACACTTGCAAATATTATTTATATTTATACTTTTTAAACTATCATACAAATTGTGGATGCTAAGATCAGAAGATTACAGTTCAAAGCTCACCGAGGCAGGAAGATTCCCTAGATTCTTATCTCCAATAAACTTATCAGCAAAAATCAGACACAAGTGGCATTGAGGTTGAAGTGGTAGAGCACGAGCCTTGAGCATGAACAGGCTCAGAGACAGTGTCCAGGCCCAGAGTTCAAGCCCTAGGACAAACAAATAAAACAAAAACAAAAATAAAAACAAACCTCAAACCTAACATTTTTCTCATTGTATACAGTGGCAAATAATTAAGGAAATTGCTTCCTCTGTTACATACAGGTAGAAGAAAGAAGATGTCACACGATTATTCTCTTCATACCTTGTTATACCAAATCCTCAAAAAATTGCTCTTATTATAATTTATAAATTAATATCATCAATTTTTGGCAACTCTGTCTCCAACATTCACATTATCATTTTATACATGAACTATTTTATTTATCTATTAACTAAATTCTAATTATAACTCTCTTGAAAGAATATTCTAGGCAAGTAGAATGCAAAATCATTTGTGAATTTGTCAATTAAACCCTCTACTTAAAACGAATTTTGTAGTATCCTATAGAATATGAAATTGCAAACAAAATCAAAATATTTATTTTAAATCTAAATTCTAATTTAGCAAGATCCTCATAATCCTACATTAGATGAATGTTATTTTTAGATGAATTATTATTAGATGAATTGCTATTTTTCCAAGCTTAAGTTTTTGTAATCCTTCATCATTTCTTTGGGATACAACAGAATGATGATTACTTACTTTTTCAAATTTTGGATGGCAATCATGAGTCATTTTGCATCTGGGAATGTTCTGTAACGAAGAGAGAATTTAAAACACAAGTGAAGATTAAGTATGAGTTGCATTTCAACAGGAAATTTGACTTCTCAAAACATAATGACAAAATTAGCCCAAACTTCCAACTATGTATTCCTTTCTTGTTTGTTTTGTTTTATTAAGACAAAAGTATACTACCTGATCCAGGGAAGTTATCACTATGTGATTCCAGTCTCTAATCTCCTGTCTTAATCTCAGTGCTAGAATTCTAGGCTTGTATCACATTGCCCTGCCATAGTTTCTTAGTTTATTTAATCTAGATACAGACTACCAATTCTGAACTTCTCCAGGGATATTATACACCAGAGTGACTGTTCAGACTGTTTATCTACTATTTTCAAAGATGTTCTAACATTTGACACAGGATATGAATATTTTCAGATGCACCTGCGGGGTCTCTGATTCATTCCTCCGTGGATGCAATCCTTTTAATAATGATTAATTGACTCTCTTACTATCCCTGGTCACTACCTATGTAATACTGTCAAACTTTATTGAAGGAAGTTCACTTGAGGACTTTCTAATATTAAAAATTATCACTTGATTCTAGTCTTCTTCAGGCTATATATTCTGTTGTTTTCTAACTTTTCTACACATTCTGAGAGTTGTTTCATTTGTGTATTTGTGTGTGCACATATAAGTGCCTCTGTGTGTATGTGTATGTTTGTATGTATATATGCAAAATCCTCAAGCTCTTATTCAGCAATCTTGCTCATAACTGATATTCCATCACCTGAGCCATCTTCCAATCCAGGTTTGGCTGCTTTATTATATGTACTGTTGCAAAGAGTGTTCTGCCCAGGCTGGATGCAAACTTAACTTCCCAGACTCCTTTACATTCTTTATTTCTCCAGGAGTATCAACTTTTAAACTACAAATATTTTGGGGCTGGGAAGGTGGCTCAGTGGTAGAGTGCTTGCCTTGCATGCCTGAGGCCCTGGGTTCGATTCCTCAGCACTACATAAGCAAAAAGAAAAAAGCCAGAAGTGGCACTGTGGCTCCAGTCGTAGAGCACTAGCCTTCAGCTGAAGAGCTGAGGGACAGCGCCCAGGCCCAGAGTTCAGGCCCCATGACCGGACCCCCCCCCAAAAAAAAACTACAAATATTTTTGTGAGGGTAATGTCTAAGCTGTAGCCTAGATTTTTAACTGAAATATTCTTTTTTGTTGTTGTTGTTTTGGTGGGTGGTCCGGTCATGGGACCTGAACTCTTGGCCTGGGCGCTGTCCCTCAGCTCTTCAGCTCAAGGCTAGCACTCTACCACTTGAGTCACAGCACCACTTTCGGCTTTTTTCTTTTTTGCTTATGTGGTGCTGAGGAATCGAACCCAGGCCTTATTCATGCAAGGCAAGCGCTCTACCACTGAGCCACCTTCCCAGCCTCTAACACAAGAATTCTTATAAATATAAATGAACACACACATTACATATCCTGAGTGTACACTGTTATAAATGTGATTGTAAGCTGGGTTGTGGTGAGATATGAGGATTGGGGGTCAAATCCAGGCCAGGTAGGAAAGGCCCAGAGACTCTTTTCTCCAATTAACTAAAAGAAAACTGGAAATGGCACTGTGGATGAAGTGGTAGAGCATTAGCCTTGAGCTGAATAGTAGAGAGACAGCTCACAGGCCCAGAGTTCAAGTGCCAAGACCACGGCCAACAAAAAATATACATATATAAGTAAAGAAAAAATAAAAGAAATGTGATCTTAGCCACCAGTTCATTGCTAGTATAATCCCTGCTCTCACAAGATGAACATTTTTTTCCAGTTAAATCCATGCTCTTATATCTGACTTGCTTTGGAAACAGGATTATTCTTCCATTCTACTTTCTACGAAGTTGCATGATTACCAAGTGATTTAGAATGAGATTGGCCTCATACTTCATGTTCCACGTATGAGTCTTGCTTTCTATATATCACTCCCATAAATCTACATACTGGAATTGGCTTTATTGTTTCAATGTTGTCTTATTTGTAGTCTTCTATATTGTATTGAACCCTTATACTTAAACACAGAACTTCTCTTTCTCCTATTATTGCTATTGTTTCCCTTACTGTTAGCTCATGTCCACTTGGGAAATAATGAACAGCACATACACTCACAAAAACAATGTTCTGAGAACCTTCTTCCCATTTAAAATTCGCTTCAATTTACAGAGAATTTACAAAGTTTGAACTCAATGTTGTCATGTATAATGTATTTATAAGCAATATAAATTTCATATTTTCTCTTTACTAAGTTGTCTCTGAAACACGTGTTACCTCAGGCCAAAGGTGTCATAGTGTGATTTCAGTGAAGCCAGAAAACGTTCGTTATACCTCAAGCAGCACCATTGATTGTTACTGGAAGTAACTTTTACTGGATGTGGAAACTGACCCCAGGAGACGAATGGAACATAGAGGAATAACAAAGTTCAAGTTTCCTTGTGCTTTCCTTTTTAGAGTACAAGAAAAGTATCCCAAGGCTTGAAGGAAACTCTGTCCCTGGCTTTTTCGAGTGTGTTCTTTACTCATATAAAATTTTTCTGTAAACTTCTAGTTGAAAGTATTTCAAAAGGAAATAATGTACCATTTGAATGTCAGCATAGAACAAAAGGAAATAACGTTGATTTAAATGTGTTCTCCTGCAAAGGAACAAAGACATGGAAGTTTTAAAGTGTCATATGGATGGATATTTCACCCCTGAGATGATTTCTTAATGCAGGAGTCAGTTATCAATTCCTTTGGTCTGGTCCTGCGTTCTCCAGAGCCATAAGGATTCCAAAAAAGCAGATTCCAGTGAGTATGATCAGCAAAATGAGCCTCTTCTCAGACCAGTACTCCTTTAGGGAGGGTCCCAAAGAAATATCTGTGATTTTTATTTGCTTGTTTGTTTAGTTTGTGCTGGTTCTGGAGCTTGTACCCAGAGGCTTGATCATGTACCTGAACAGTTGTCTTTCCTGCCCACCTGCCCCCAAAGCTAATGCTCTACTGCTTGAGCCAAAACTCCACTTCTGGATTTTTGGTGTTCAATTTGCTATAAGAGTTTGACAGACTCTCCTTCCTGGTTTGGCTTTGAATTAAGTAATAAGAAAGCTAAGTGACATCAACTGTATAGACTTCTCTTTTGAAACAAGAAATATTAGATGAAGTTTATTGTAAAGCTAATGTTTGACAATTTTTAAATTAAATAACTCAGTACAAGTAGGTGCACTGAATCATTTTGAAATTATTTTTTCTGCTTGGGAAGATTATTGATCTTGTCCTTCTTTTTCGGGAAACTTAAGGCTATAATTGCACTTTTTGTTGGTTGTGGGGCTTGAACTCTTATCCTGGGTGCACTCCCTCAGCTGTTCAGCTCAAGTTGAGCACTCTACTGCTTAAGCTACAGCACCACTTCTGGGTTTCTCGTGGTTAATTGAATTTAAGGGTCTCATGGACATTCCTGACCAGGCTGGCTTTGAACCACAATCCTCTGGTCTCCTTAATAGCTAGGATTACAGGCGTGAACCACCAGCACCCAGCTCATATTTGTGCTTACGTGCACTGAATGACACTATGTAGACAAATAATAGAAATTTGAATCAAATGATGGCATTGCAGCTTTTCAGAAAATTTGAAGTAGCAGTAAATATGTCCTCCTTTCCATGTTGTTTCATTAATGACTCATGAGCTATGGGACCCTTACTTTAGCATCCTCTGCCATCTTTGTAGGTGTATTTAGTATCAGGAAATGTTCATAGAGAAATATAGAAAGACAGATTTTTAGAAAGCAAAAAAGATAAGCTATGAAAGAACAACACAGAAGGAGATACATTTATTACACAGAAATTAAGAAGTAGCCTAAAAGATTTAGAATGCTAAAGGCAATGAGTAATAAGACTTGTTGATAACTACTTGTTCAATAACCAAAAATGGTTCTCTAAAACAATTTCTGGTATATCTTAGTTACTGTCATTTATTCATTAACTCTGGAGTTATTCCTTTTCTTCTGTGACAACTGTTAATTTGCCTTTGCCGTTTTGGTGCCAAATCTCACTTAGACTACCCTTGTCATTGTGATTAGCAGTGACCATTTAAAAACCTGGAATCTTTGAATTTCCAGAATTAATCTTCACCTAACATCTAAGCACATTCAAGCCATTAATTGCTGTGACCTAATGAACAAAACTTTTTTTCAACACAATATCCTAATATAAGTAAAGTACATGAATTAGGGACTACTGTCAGGTGTCAGTATGGTAGGAGCATTTATATATTCCAAGTATGGGTTCTTTACTTTTTATTTACTAACTAAATGTTTTTTGGTTTTGTTTTGTTTTTTTTGTTTTGTTTTGTTTTGTTTTTCTTTGCTAGTTAAGGGGCTTAAATTCAGGACTAAGGAATAATTCCTGAATTTTTTTTTTTTTTTTGCTCAACTCTATCACTCTACCACTTGAGGCATGGCACCACTTCCAGTGTTTTTCTGTTTGTGTGGTACCGAGGAATTGAACTTAGGGTTTCATGCATGCTAGGCAATCACCTTATCATGAAGCCATATTCCAAGAGCCATAAATGACTTTCTTAATTTAACATTACATTTTCATTCCATAACTATGTACCGTAATATTGGCCAGATGCTAGAAAATGATGTAGAAAAGAATACAATACAATAAATCCAGTAAGGCTACATGGAAAATGAATAACCCTCACAGTCTAGCAAGAGCACAGAGGGCTTAACTCATGGAGATGTACCAACACGCTGAGTGAGACAGCTCCTGACCCTGTGCCCACCTCCAGAATGAGTAGGTGATCTTGGGTTCCAGCCACCTGGGGACATTGGGCCACCTCCTACAGCACCCATTCAACCAGCTCCTGAGGGAGAGAGAGAGACAGAGAGAGAGAGAGAGAGAGAGAGAGAGAGAGAGCCAGACACAGACAGACAGACAGACAGACAGACGGATGGACAGACGGACAGACAGACAGACAGAGAGACAGACAGACAGACACAGAGAGAAAACCAGAATTAGAGTTAAATCTGGTGCCAGTCGCTTAGAACTCTAATACTGACTAAACAGGAAGCTGAGATATGAGGATCATGGTTCATAGATAGCCCAGGCAGGAACGTCTGTGAGAATCTTATCTCAAAGAGCCACCAGAAAACTGAAAGGGGCACTGTGGGCTCAAGTGATAGAGTGCTAGCCTTGAGCTGAGGAGCTCGGAAACAGTGCTCAATCCTAGAGTTCAAGACCCACGACTCAAAAGAAGTGGACTTCCCACCACAAGAAGTGGATGGAATAGCACCCATTGTCCTAGGGAGCATAGAAGAGAAGTCAGGCCGAGCTTCCTGTGAACTTGAGGTCATAAGTAGGTCACTTGGCTTCTCTGTGCCTCTGTTTCCCCAGCTGCAAAACTGAACAAAGTGAAGGATCTCCTTCCTCATGGGGATAGTGTAATAATGAAAGAGAGCCATGTTTCGGTTCATAATCCCACACCTGTTCAATGATTAATAACAGGCCCCACCTGAGCCCTTTCTGGTATCTTTCTGTCATATACTCACAGAATTGCCAAAACCTTATCTGAAGGCTGCTCCCTCTCTGCCTAGCCATTCTCCAGAGATCTCTCTGTATAAATCCCTTGTTTCCTCACAACTATCCTGTGAGGATAATGAAGTCCAATGGTTGAAGCCCTACCAAGAGCTTCACGTGTGGTCAAGAATCCACTGCTATGGACTGAGTTTGGGATAATCTTTCTAAACCAACTACTGAGCATGGTGCCACAAGTCTACCATCCCAACTACAGAGGACCAGGCTTAGTGGAGCATATCTTTCAGAGGAGTACCGCGATCCAGCCCAGCCTGAGCATATATTTAGTTTCTATCTCAGAAATGCTCAAGACAGAAAGATGGATCATCAGAGCCGGGGAGAGGAAACAACTAGGGGGATCATGGTGCCCCCAGAAGGATGTTTGACCAGGGTTGAGTTGGTGTTGGGGTGGCTACTCACCTGTGATGCTGAGAAAAGCTGTTGCCAGCTGCTCCAAGTGGGGCAGCAGAGATGGCAGCAGCAATGCGGACATATGGGCCCAGAGCAGAAGACTAGGGGCAGGGACCAGGACGGGGATTTAGGACGGCTGGCAGCACACCAGTGCCTGAGTTTTGAAACCAAGCACCACATGAAGGGAGGGAAGGGGACAGGTGGGGTAGGGGCATTAATTTCCTACTATACTCCAAAGTCACCTCAAGTCTCTTCTGCACCACTCAGCCACTTCTATCTTCCTCAACTACTGGTAGTGGTGTAAAGTAACAGGGAATAAAAGTGTTACCTAGCAGCAATGGAATGTGGGCGTGGCCAGCATTCTTGTATCCCATTGGTCAGAAAGAAACAAGAAAGAATGGTGGTGTGGCCAGAATCTTGTGAAGCAAGGAGAATGGGGGAGTGTCAACAGGCCATCCTGGGGCAATTTGAGCTGACAGGATGTTCCCAGGACCTAAGAATGAGCCCCAGGAGTTAACAAAATAAAAACAGATTCACATGCAGATGGCAGTATGCTAATAAATATATATCTTTATGGAGTGCCAGAGATGTCTATACATTATTCAGTTATATAGACTAT
Organism: Dipodomys spectabilis; assembly: GCF_019054845.1. Lineage (NCBI taxonomy): Eukaryota > Metazoa > Chordata > Mammalia > Rodentia > Heteromyidae > Dipodomys > Dipodomys spectabilis. The sequence continues at coordinate 637,848 of NW_024871009.1, read as the reverse complement.
ATTCCTACCAATTCCTCAGTATTTATTATGTGTCCATGTAATTAATGTTATTGTTTAAATCCTTAAATTATTAATGAAAGCACTCAGTGTCCTGAAATTATTGTGTTCCTGTAAGTAATAATATTCTTTTAATGCTTCATAAATATTTAATAAAATCAACTAACCTTCTTAAATGATGCTGTTTAATTTTATAGGATCATCATGCACAATGAACTCATTCAACTGTGACACTGACAAAATTCCAGTGTTATTCCATTGGTTGGGAACCAGTTTCTTAGTACCTCTTGCCACTGGTTGCTGTCAGGATGGGGATTCGAAATGAGGGCCTATGTTGCCACATGGGCCTATGGCTTCCCTGATAGTCTGTCAGCCTTCAGCAATGCAAGGTGAAGTACCATTTGCAACAGTGTCTTTCAGAACCAGAAGGGTCACTGTGCAAAGGAATAAAACATAAAAGGCCACATTTTTTCTGTGCATTGTCTTCCCTGCAAAACCTAGGGTTCTAGGATCACAGGAGCACCTGCGTGTCCAGTGGCTTCACCCCATCATAGGGTGATCGAAGCTGAGGCAGACTTGCCAAGACCTGAGTTCAAGTCCTTTGCTGAGAAAAAAATTAGCTCCCTGACTTGCAATTCACACAGTTTATTCTTACAGGCTTTGGATTTGAAATCAGGATCTGGGAAAATCTGCAGCAATGTGAATAAAACGGAAGATCACCTTACATGAAGATAAAAAGTCAGGCCTGTTCACGAGTCCTGAATTCAAGACCCAGCCCTGAAATACATACTATTTATATATATTGTAAACATAGGATTTATACTTACTTATGGATGTTCAGTCTATACATGTTTGGTGTGGTTGTTCCTTGTATCTTTTGTTTTATTCATTTATTTACCATTGATTTTACTATGATGAAACCCATTCTGTTTATTACATTGATGACAACCTATCACAGAACATCTAGATTTGTAGAAATGTTCTCCATCATGCCTGACCCCCAGGATTCTCAGAGAAAAGGGAAAAAAGTTTCAAACTCTCCTTTTTACTCCATGATCCACTTGTTGGTAGTGCTGGGATCTGACCTCAGTGCAGAGGAAAACCAATTGGCCCATCAGTCAAGGTGATCATACGAACCAGTGAGCAACTAAGTTGTGTGGCCAATCCCAGAATCTGACATTGATCCCCAGGATGGTCCACTATAGTCATAAATTCATAATTTAAACATAGGATTTATAATGATAAATATGTGTGGACAGCATCTTGTGTTCAGTGCAATTATTCTCCTTATTTTGTCTCTATTTCATGGAGGTATTGTGTATTTTAATAAGTTTGGTGACAGGTATAACTGTGCTGACATGGATAACAACTTGTTCCCATGGTTATAGGGTTGTCTATGCATTCTCCATCGTATTAGAGACCCAGGACTTTTACAGGAGAGGATAAAAGGCAAAGCGACTGGCTTCTGACATCAGGATGAATCTTTTGTCAGTGCTGGGATTTGAGCTCAGGTCTGGGTAACTCTGTTGCACTGTGGGGGAAGGGGAAGCTCACCATCTTTGAAGACTAGAATGTCAGGCCTGATGCAGGGCATGATTTGAAGCCTCAGCATTGGACAAAATAGCAAGTCCACCTTTTTTAAATATAGGATTTCTCTTTAACTACAGATGTGGTATGCATCTTGCATTCAGTGTACTTATTCTTTCTATTTTGTGTCTTATTCATGGATGTATTGTGTATTTTATTGCATATGGTGACAGAAATAACTGTGCTGACATGTATGACAACCTATTCCCATGGCTAAGAGTTGCCTATATTGCATTCTCCATCCTCAATGAGACCCAGGACATTCCCAGGAGAGGAAAACATGTGCCACCATAAGCTTCTGACATCAGAATGAATCTTTTGGTAGTGCAGGAATTTGAACTCAAAGCCTAGCATGGCCAATTGGTGAATGGGTCATGGTGAGCACACCAGGCTGTGAGCCACTAAGGAACTAGGCCATTCCTGGGACCTGAGATGGAGCCCTGGTGGGGGCCAATATAGTCATAAACTCATAATTAAATAGAGGATCTATATTTCCAAACATGAGTGGGAGGCATCTTGCCTTTGTTGTAGTCTTTCTCTTTGTTTTGTGTCTTGTTCATTGATGTATTGTGTATTTCCTTGAGTATAGGATGACAGATATAACTGTGCTGAACTGGATGACAACCTATTCCCATGAGTATAGAGTTGCGTATACATTCTCCTTCCTAGCTGAGACCCAGAACTTGCACAGTACAGGAAAACAGGTGCAATGACTGGCTTCTCACATCAGGGTGAATTTTTGTCAGTGCTATGATTCAAACTTGGGGCCTAGGAGGCCCAACTGCCCAATGGGTTCACATGATTACACTCGACTGTGAGCCACTAAGGAGCTGGGCCATTCCCAGGAACTGAGATCGAGCCCCAGGAAGGCCAAAATAGTCCTCAATGATCATTGAAACCTGGGATGTATATTCACATCCGTGTGTGGACTGCATCGTGCATTGAGTGTAGTTATTCTCTTTATTTTGTATGCTATTCATGGGTGTATTATGTATTTTCTTGTTTATATGATGACAGGTATAATTGGGCTGACATGGATAACTTATTCACATGACTACAGGGTGGCCCATGCATTCTTCACCCTTGCTGAGATCCAGGACTTGCACAGGAAAGAAAACAGGTGCAACGATTGACTTCTGACATCAAGATGAATCTTTTGGCAGGGCGGGGAATCTGAACTCGAGACCTAGCTGGACCAAGTGATGAATGGGTCCACATGAGCACACCAGCGAGCACACCAGCCTTTGAGCCACGAAGGAGGTAAGCCATTCCAAGGACCTACGAATGAGCCCCCGCCCACAAGGGGAGAGCGGGGAGCACAACAGTCATCCATTCATATAAGGTGAAGGTAGTATGCAAATAAGTACAAATTTGTATAGAATAGGAGAGTGGTAACCTGTGGTGGAATCCAATCTATGTGACTACCGATTCTTGCATCTTTCCTGATGCCTCCATTTCATGACTGTGATGATTATTGTCATGCTTCATCAACTGTTCTATACAAATAATCGATACCCCATGAGTCTTGCCTATCATTTCCTACTTATATCATGCACAAATTACTCATTCACGGATGAGTTCGATCACATTCCATGACTCATCCCAGGTTCACAAACGAGTATCTCAGGATCTCCCGCAGCTCCCTCCTCATAGAGGGGCTGAATTCAAACCTCAGGCCTGGAAAAGATCCTCCTTATATACTTTATTTTTTGGTCCACTCGTGGGCCTGAACTCTGGGCCTGGGTGCTGTCCCTCAGCTCTGCACATCAAGGCTAGTGCTCTACCACTTGAGACACAGCGCAATTGCCGGCTTTTTTTTCTGCTTATGTGGTGCTGAGGAATCGGGCCCAGGGCCTCATGCATGGAAGGCAAGAGCTCTACCATTGTGCCACCTTCCCAGCCTTCCTTATATATATTTTCAAAGTGATTTATACTTCCGTACAGATGTTCAGTCCATATTGTATTTGGTGTGGTTATTTATTTTATTTCTTGTTTCATTCATAATTTATTTTATTGACTCTGATGACACCTATACCATTTATTACATTGGTCACATCCTATCACATAACATCTAGATGTTAGATGTCTTCTCCATCATGCCTGGCAGTCCCAGGATCTGAACTTAGTGCCTAGGAGGCCCAATTCATGATTGAGTGAGTTTGAGCATGGTAGCCTCTAGCCAATGAAGATGTCAGGTGGTTCCCAGGCTCTGAAATCGACCCACAGGTTTGGCCAAAAAGCGATACATGGATAGGCAGACGGAGGTATACAAATAAATATATATTGGTAAAGAGTTCCATGGCCGTCTATCTATGATAGAAGGACACCTACTATGTTCCTACCAACTCTTAGGTATTTATTATACGACCATTGAAGGAATATTATTCTTTTCACACATAATAAACTACTAATGAAGATCAATCAGCACTCTAGGATTATTGCATACAATATTAGAGTAGGCCCATGCATAAACTACTCTTTAAATCGGTATTCCTATGCATAGAAATGAGTCTCTTGTGATCTCCTGTTATTGGTGTCAAGACTAGGATTTGAACACAGGGCCTATGTTGATAGGTTGGCCTATGGCTTCACTGATGGCCCACAAGCCACCAGCAATGGCAGGTCAGGTCCACTTTGCAGCTTTGTCATTCAGACCCAGGATGGTCACTGTGCAAAGAAAAAAAAAATAATAAAACCCAAGCTCTCTGCAGCTCACCATTTTGGTGCTTTCCAACTTTGTTTTCTTCCTGAAAGGCCTCTGGCCCAAGGATCTCATGATCGGCTATGGGTCCAATGAGTGCACCCCAGCCAAGTGAGATCGAAGCTGAAGCAGAGTTTCCACGACCTGAGTTCAAGTCCCATGCTTGGCCAAAAAAATAGAAAACAAGAACATATAAAAAATTAACTATTTAACTAAATTTAAAAAAATGAAGCTCCCTGGTTTGGAATTTTTGCCAGTTTTCTTTCCTGGGATTTGAACTCAGGGTCTTGGTAAATCTGTAGCAATGTGAGCCAAGAGTTGCCATTCCTTGAGTTCAAACCCCGTGCCAACCAAAAATGAAAAACTAAGTCTCTGACCTAGGCAGGGGGAGGTAGTTGTGGAGATGGGAGGGAAGGGATGGTAGGGGGAAAACACAATAGGAGTAAACAATGCTCAATAGGAAATGTTCTCATTACCTTGCTCCTGGAACTGTAATCCCTCTGTAGAACATTTTTACAATAAAAAACAACAAAAAAAGACACAATGTAGTTTTCAGAGAAGCACATTGCAGGTAAGGGAAGGATGTTTGAATAGCTGTACAAAACTCTACACTGCTTTTTTTAAGTTCAGTATGGAACTGAATAAACATAACTGCTTCCATTAAAAAAATTAAGTCACAGTCGTGGAACAGGAGCCAGTATTTCTGCCATTGCTAGTTTTTGAGCTCACTGTCCAGGTACCTCTTTTGCATCATGGTTGAATGCGTAGCTCACTGTCCTTGAGGGAAAGAAATTCAGGATAGAGTTCTAGAGTTCCCAGGACCTGAATGAAAGCCCTGCAAAGGAAGAAATATTTCTATACATGTTTAATACATAATATATACTTATATATGCATGTTAATTTCATATTATGATTTTTATTATTGATTTTGTATTTTGTTTTTCTTTGATTAATTTTTGATATTGTATTTAGTATTATTATACACATAATATTTTATTTTGCACAGCTATTATAAAATTATACACAATAATTTAGGGCATTGACTCATTTTAATTAACATTTTATTAAGTGTTGAAACATGATACATAATTAAGTGCAGCATTTGTCACAGTCTTCACATGTTTACAGTCTCTCCCAAGTATGAGCTTTGAGTTCAAGCCCCAAGACTGGCAAAAAAATTGAGCCTGGTGAGATATATTATACTGGAACTCAGAGGAGGGACGAGGTTATAGGTAAGACAGAGGGTACAGGGCAGGTGCTCGTGGCTCACCCCTGTAATCTACTCAGGAGTATGAGATCTGAAGATCCCAATTGCAAGCAGGAAAGTCAATATGAGAATTTTTTTCCAATTAAACACCCAAAAAGTTACAAGTACAGCTGTGGTTCAAGTAGTACACTGCTAGCCTGGAGGATAGGATAGCATCCAGGCCCTGAATTCAAACCCCTGGACAGGCATACACACACACACACACACACACACACACACACACACACACACACACACATACACACACACCAATATAGAGCATTTGCCAGTCGGCCTGCACAAGTTCCATCTCTAGCAACTCAATATTAAAAAAAAAAAAGATGGAGAAGGGAAGAAATGACTTGCTCCAGGAAGTGATATACCCAGTGCCAAAATTCCACAGTAGTTCTAATATGTTGGTACAAGACAGACAGCCTCAGGCAGAAGGTATAGCATGGGCAAAGGTCCTGAGGTGTGCGGTAGAGCACGTGGTGTGCGTGGTATGAAGGCTCTATGGCTTCAGAAAAGTCTGGCAGGAAATTCAAGGCTGGGTCAAAGTTGACTTGAGTCACAGGGCAGAGGGTGAGGTCCCAGAATGGCGCCCAGGGGGAAGATTAGCTTGGCTTTTCGCCAGGGACCCAAAGCCATTTCCTGTGGCTGGAAACCTGTTTTCACAGCTCCTGATCTTCAGGCCTTCTTTGCTTGGAGGAGTCAGGGCAAACGCAGGGAAGAACTCTTATTTTAGAAAAGCTTCTAGCCCAATGCCATCAGTGGCTCAACCCCTGTAAATCCTAACTACTCAGGAGACTGAGATAGAGATCGAGGGTCAAGCCAGCTCAGTAGAGGAAAGTTAGATTCTTCTTGCTGATTAACTACCAAAATCCAGAAATGGAGCTGTGGCCCAAGTGTTAAAGTGGTAACCATGAAGGAAAAAGTTTAGAGACCAGAGCCCAGACCCTGAGTTCAAGCCCCAATACTAGCATAGGAAAATTAAAGAAAAGATTTCAGGAGCTCCTAGTACACTGTGGTGTAAGGCCAGATCATCCAGGCACAAGTGGCTCATGCCTGTCTACCTAGCGCCTCAGGAGGCTAAGATGTGAGGATCACATTTCAAGGCCAGCTGAGGCAGGAAAGTCTTGGAGATTTTGATCTCCAAGGACCCTACAGAACACCGGAAGTTTCTCTCTGGCTCACGTGGTAAGATGAAGAGCTGGGGGACAGCGCCCAGGCCCAGAGTTCAAGCCCCATGACCAATACCTGGCCTGCTTGCACCTTACTCTGTAGCTCTAGGCAGAGTACTTTCCAGTGGGCCTCTGAGGGTCTCCTAATGTCTAGGTGTCCTACAATTCTTGGTAGCAGCCTTTTTGGGGGCCATTACCTACACAACAGGCCACAGTACCAGAGAAGTATCGAGCCTTGGGGCATGAAGGTCATCAGAATGGCATCTGTCATGGGTCCAATGTGGATAGGAGTAGTAAATCACTGTGTCAGACCACGGTTTGGAGCCAGGGGGGCAGGAGCATAAGATGTTACAACAGATATTGCCCAGTTACACGAGTATCACAAGAGAGCAAATTTGTCAGTCAGACCTTGGGCAGGTGTTGAGTTGGGCTCATGAAAGTTTTGTAGGCTCAGGAATCCACAGCCAACTGGCTGCTGCTTGTAGCAGTCGCTATCCCAGGAGTCTGAGGGCTCGGTGCCCTGCTTTCCTCTCCAGCGCTTGGGGGAAGGGGGTAGATGAAGGTCTGCAATCATGAGCCGACTACCAAGGAGCAACCTTAGTGCATCTCCCTTGATCCAGTAGCCCCATGTTGAGATCGAGGTGCAGATACCATGGAACTTACTGCCATGGCCCAAACCCCTCAGCCCAAGAAGGACTTAGGGAGAAACAACATGATCTGGCTTGAGAGTTTACTGTGACTATGACTCAGAACTGCTCCACAGTTGTAGCTCAGCTCATCCAGGTCAAAACTATTGCCCCAGAACATTGAGGTACTGGCTATACCAGTCTCTAATCCCCCAGTTCCCTGGCCCTTGAATCTAAAGTATATGCCTCTGTATTCTGGGCATCCGGAAATGTCTAGAAGGACCTGAGAGGCCCAGCTGGGGCCAGAAGATAGATTTGCCTACGATAAGGTATATTGACATTTCCTAGACATCAAACAATACATCCAAGCCACCTTGACCTCACCTCTCATGTAGCCCCAGATTATCCTTGTTTGGGGAGCCTTCAGTTAGCTATCAAGGTCGAGTTGGCAAGATCCACTGGCAACCACCCTTCTCACACACCACTACCAGCCTGCTGGGAGTTGAACATGCAGCCAGGGGTCCAGCTGAGAAAAGGACAGTACACAGCATGACTGACCCTGACCCCCCAGAGGCAGGAAAGAACATATGCCAGCCGGCCCTGAGGACCCAGAATCCCTTGGATGAGGACAAAGATATGGACAGCCAGACTTGGGTCCCAAGGAAAAGCTGGAAAATGCAGGTCTCTGGCAATTTAGGACTCATTGTAGACCATGATAGGGGACTAAAGACAAGGTTGTTATTAAGGAAGGACACCATCCAAGGTCAGGAAGAGGCAGACAAGCACCCAGGAAGTGGGCAGAGAATGATGAGGGAAAAATACACACACACACACACACACACACACACACACACACACACACACACACACACACACACACACACACACATGGGTAGCCCAAGGCCTCAGCAGTCCCTGAGCAACTGAACATCACACCCTCCGAGAAGATGGCACTACCATCCTCAGACTGAATGTTGACAAACTCTGAGCCTCTCATACATCTGGAATGGCTCATAAAACAACATGGCATTTCCTACTGTACACACCGCTATGAAGAAAACTCAGCCACATTATTTTTGGTCGTCTGTCATGGGGTTTGAACTTTGGGCCTGCGTGCCATCCCTCAGCTCTACACCTGAAGTTGTCCACTCTACCACTGGAGCCATAGGACCACTTCCAGTTTTCTGGTGCTTCACTTGAGTTAAAGTCTCACAGGCTTTCCTACCCAAGCTGGCTTTGAACCGTGATCCTCAGATCTCAGCCTCCTGAGTATCTAGGATGACAGTTGTGAGACTCTGGCAGTGCCTGGTTTCAGCCACGTTCTTACAACCAGGGGAAATCCAACTTGTCAGGCCATAAAGCACATGCAACCCTTCACTTTCAGACTTTGACACCAGTACGCAAATCCATTCTTCCTTGGTTTGAGAGAATATAATCGACACTACCCTCCAACCCTGCTCTCATTTGCCCACTACCTGCCTACGATAGGCCACAACTTCTGGAGTTCTTGGTAAGACAACTCCCAGCCTGCTATAACTTCACACTCGGGCAAATTGGGGAGTTCGTAAAAATGGCTGTACACTGAGGCCAGAACTTGATGTCCCAACCACAGCAACCCCACTCCTTCACCATCTCTGGCAAGCAAGGGGTGTGTTTCTTACTTGTGTTTTTTTTTTTTGGATGAGGGGATTGAACTTAGGGCTTGGGTACTGTCCCTGATGATGAATTTTGCTGAAGGCCAGTGCTCTTCCACTTGAGCCATGGTACCACTTCCTGTTGGAGACTGGAGATGAGACTCTCATTGGACTTTACTTCTTGTGCTGGGAAACAAGACCCTCTGGATCTCAGCCTCCCATGTAGCCAGGATGACAGGCGTGAGCCATCAGCGCATGGCTTATGGTGTCTCATTCTTTACAATTTCCAACTAGTCCTTCTCTAGACACTACCACCTAGACCCTCCTCTACCTCCCTTAGAGACAGCAAAGGGAGGCTCAGAATCTGGGGAGGGCCATGGGCATTAAAGGGCCCCCTTCACATCACTACCCATTTCTAAGCTCCCATCCACATCCTCTGGGTGGCCTGGTTGTCTGGATCCACTAGGACTTCTTAGGCCTGCCCTTTATCCCCCCGCCTCACCAACCGATACCTGAGAATTTCTGGGGCCAGCTGCTCCATGTCCCATTGGAAGACATTGGGAGGGTTGCTGATAATGGGGATCAGGGGTGCCCAGGGAAGAAAGAGTGTCCAGATCCCCTCTGTCAAAGAAGGAGACAGAAAGCATGGATGGATCTACTAAGTGCTACAGGGCACACCATCCACCTGTCACCCAGGTCCCTTGGAGGGAAGTTTTATGTTGACAGTTCTGGGCCTTGAACTCAGGGTACAGGCGCTGTCCCTGAGCTTCTTTTGCTTGATGTGAGCACTCTTCCACCTGATCCACAGTACCACTTCTGGCTTTTTCTGTGTATGTGACACCTAGGAATGGAATCCAGGGTTTCCTGTGTGCTAGGTGAGCCCACTACTGCTAAGACAAATTCCCAACATTGGATAGCTCTTCTTCTATGACCCCTTGGGCCTGTCTCGGGACAGTCTTACACATCTTTACGGAGTATCTAACCAGCAGCCTTGGCTGGAAAAGAACACGATCTGCTATGTTGTCCTTTATCTATGGCATCTTTTCTCTCTGTGCTTCCTGTTACATCCTCCTTGTTAAGCAAGACCCCCCTTTCAAGTGCTGCCTCTAAGAAGCCCACTCCAATCACCCTGGCAGAGGGGGATCTTCTCCGTTCTGTAGGCTGCTGTCCTTGTCATGGTCTGCCTCCAGCTAGTGTGGCTGGGAGTCCACGAAGGCAAAGGCCTGGCTTTCACCACCCAATTTCTGAAGGCTCTGATACACTACCGCAGGAACCAGTGTGGTATCAAACTCTGTGAGAGGGCACTTGAGGCCCAGGGAGTCTGTGGGCAACAAATGGGGCCATATCTTGTGTGCATTTGTACTGAGGATCAAGGAGCTGTCTCTCTCTGAGTTTTCATGATCAAGGCTGCTACTCTACCACTGGAGCCACAGCTTCACGTCTGGATTTTTGGTGGTTCCATGCAGAGAAGATTTTTATCGGCTTTCCAGCTTATGGCTGGTTTCGAACTGTGATCATCAGATCTCTGCCTACCAAGGAGCCAGGATGTCAAGTGTGAGCCTGAGCCAGACTGGCTCCAGAACTTTTCCTTTGAGCTTATTTTTATCTCGTGTCAGCTAGCAAGCCCTAGTTAAAATAGTCATTTATAGGGGATCAAGTTACTCTCCTAGTTCAGTTAACCCAAGGAGATAAAGTATCTTTGGAAAAGGCTAGTCAGTGTGGTCTAGGTAAGAGAGAGAGAGAGAGAGAGAGAGAGAGAGAGAGAGAGAGAGTGTTTGTGTGTGTGTGTGTGTGTGTGTGTGTGTGTGTGTATGAATTTCAGGGATACCTACCCCCATCACTCTGGAGCTTCTTTCACCCAGTGGTGAGTACATCCAGGATCCCCACCCCAAGAAAGGCAGATAGGGGAGGGTACTTAAGGTCACATCAAGTGGAATGATCTGAATTCTATCCTGTAACTGAAGACAGGAGAGATAATAGAAAGAGATGTTTAGAGGAACATCAAGGGAAGCCCTTTACCGTTGGATACAAGTACCTGAGAGAAGAATGTATCCATCCTTTTTGGTAGTAAGATAACAAGTGCCCACTATTCATTCATTTTATTTTTTGTAAGTCCCAGGTCTTGGATTCAGGGACTCGTTGTCATCCCTGAGTTTCTTTTTCTTAAGGCTGAGGCTCTATCACTTGAGCCACAGCACAACTGGCTTTTTTCAGGGGGGGAAGAAGGTAGTTTATGGGAGATGAGAATCTCACAGACTCTCCTGCCTAGGCTGGCTCTGAGTCATGACCATCAGAACTCAGCCTCCCGAATAGCCAGGATGACAGGCGAGAGCCACTGTCACCTTACCACCACGATCCCCTAGGGCAAGTGCTGGGCTACCTGAAATGCATCCTCCTTTTTGTGAGTGGGAAGCAGACCTGGGTGGGTTTGATACTTCAACAGCCTACCTACCTTTGAGCATTGTTCTTTCTCAGTCTGATGCTGGCTTCCTCCTTATCCACAGCAATGACTTTGTGCTGTCACAGAACAAATGTCCCCCAGGAGGTGCTGGATCTAGGGTCTTTCCTCTGCACACTGCTCCCTCTCCCTGAAACGACACACTGCACCAACGTGAAGGAGACATAGAGTGAATTCTGTTTCTTATAATCAGGGTCTAGCCAGATAGGTGGCAGTGAGGATCAGAGGCTCGGGATAGTGCTGTGCAGTTGGACAATGCGATGCCTCTTCATCCACTTTCCTTTAACTGTCTTAGCAGAGGGTAGTGGGGAAGGACTCACCAGACAGACTGACAATGAGTAACCATCACGGTCTACCCCGGGCACAGAGGGGTTTACCAAAGGGATCTAGTTCCACAGTCCAGGCAAGAATGATCCTGACACACAGACTACCTCCAGAATGAGAGGGTCACCTTGGGTCCCAGCCACATGGAGACACTGAGCCATCTCCTCCAGCACACATTCAAAAAGTTACTGAGACAGAGACAGAGAGACAAAGAGAGAGAGAGAGACAGAGACAGAGAGACAGACACAGAGAGTCAGACATACATACAGACAGACAAACACACACACATACACACACACACACACACACACACACACACACACACACACACACACAGGATAGCCCAAGGATTCAGCAGTCCCTGAGAACAGAAACGTGAACTCCCTCAATTAGGATCAGATCCCACCCCCTAGAAGGTGGCAGTACCGACATCAGACTCACTGTAGACAAAACATTGAGACTCACACATATCTGGAATGTCTCATAAACCAGCATGGCATTTCCTATCATACACACTGCTATGTGGAAAACGTAGTCACTTCTTTTTGTTGTTGGTCAAAGGGTTTGAACTCTGGGCCAAGGTGCTGTCCCTCAGCAATTCATCTGAATGTGAGCACTCTCCCACTTGGGCCAAAGCAACACTTCCTGTTCTCTAGTGGTCTATCATCATGTCTCACAGACTATTCTGCCCATGCTGACTTGTAACCACGGTCCTCAAATCTCAGCCTTCTGAGTAGCTAGAATGAGAGTTGTGAGCCACTGGTGGCTTCCGGCTTCAGCCACATTCATATACACAGAGGAAACCCATCTCGTCAGGCCACAAACATTTTGCAACCCTTCACTTCAGATTTTGATACCCAGCATCCAAATCTCTTCCAATGGAGGATATAAAGACATAACAATCTCACACGTGCACCCCTTCGCCCACTCTCTGCCTGTTAAAGGACACGTCCTCTTGAAGCTGTGGCTTCAAACTGGGACAAACTTGGGGAGTTCTTACATTTGTCTGTACAGTGAGGCCAGCAATTGGTCTCCCAAACACAACAGCCTCCCCAAACCCCGACACCACCACCATTATTTGAAGGCAAAGATGTCTTACTTTCTTTCTTTTTTATGTTGTGAGGCTTAAACTCTGGGCCTGGGTGCTGTCCCTGAGGACTTCAGCTTAAGGCAAGCACTCATTTCTTGAGCCACAGCACCGCTTCTGGTTTTCTGGCAATTCCTTTTATGTAAGAGTCTCAGGGTCTTTCTTAACCAGGCTGGCTTTGACCCTTGATCCTCAGATCTCACCTCCTTAGTACCTAGGATAACAGCCATGAGCTGATGGCACCCAGTCAAAGAAACTTTTCCATTCCTGTCATCCTCTCCCCTCAGGAGACTGAAATCTGAGGACTGCAGTTGGATGCCACTTAGCAGCAAAGCCCGTGAGAACACTTTATCTCCAATTAAACACCCAAAAAAGCTGGAAGGGGAGCTGTGATTCAAATGGTAGAGTGCTATCATGGAGCATAAAAGGTAAGATCCCTGCCCTAGTTTCCAGCTTTTGCTAGCATAGGCCCAACCAAGAAAGGAAAACAGGTGGGCATATGGGAGCTCAAAGTTAACACATAATACTCAGGACTCCCAGAACAGACCCCATCCAGCTCTGATTCTCTAGATTCTATGTACTACATCATGGCAGACTTAGATGGGACTGACCATGAACAAAATTGGGACATTCAAGTACAATCTCATACTGAAGATCCCCTGACCTTATCAAAGACTCAGGATCTCTCACTGTCCTGCCTCAGCACTGGGCAGTGAGGTAAGGTCTAGTTATCCAATCACATGATATGGGAACTAAACGGTTTCCTGGTCAAGGGATGGTAACTGGGGAGATATAGGTCCCTCTTCGGGAGGTGAAAAGGGCTGCTCTATCCCAGAAATGTTCCTATGTTGTGAGTATTATCAAAGAAACAACCCTGCTCAGAGCCCAGTGCCTCTGGTTTTCCACCCAGCCTCTACCCAGATCTGCCACACCTTCAGCCTGCTCTCTCTGAATTCCAGATCTGCCATCTACAATAAAGACTGAGCCAGACAAGAGACCCACTTCCTGCCCTCATTCCCAGGCTGTCCTGTGGCAGTGGCATGCTTACCTCAGTCTTTGGTGGAGGAAAGAACACCGGGGGTGGTATCATCAGATTGAGCCCTGGAAATTCCTAGTCCCTAAGGATGTACTGCACAGGCATCCTGCAGTGAACGGCAGCCAGGTTGTCAATGATGAACCCAAGGTGCCAAGACTTTTAATAGCAGTGTGGCTCGATCAAAGGCTGGTAGTCTATGTTGCCAGGTGAGGTCATGTCTCCAATGTCCTGACACACGTGACCTAGGATCATTCTTCCTCTTCAAATTCCTACTTATCCTTTGACCACCCCCCCCTTGAAACTCTCTCACTCCAATACCTTCCTAGCCCTTGGAAACTTTCTTCTTATCTGATCAGAAAATAAACTTGATGTGGCTGGTGATAATTGAAACCTGGTGACCCACCCTGTGCCCTAGGTTCAACTCGAGGCTGGTTCCCTCTATAGTCGGTGACCACACAGCTCCTGAATGGCATGACGTTGCTGAGGGTTCAGTGGCTTGGTCCTACATACTGGCTTTGGTCTCAGAAACTGTCCCCACAGAGATTGTGAATTATTGGCTCCCTTGATCCAGGGACTCCAAACCAAGGCGTGCGTGTTCTCCATTCTTCCTTCCTTTCCTTTTTTTCTCCCTCTGTCATTCCCTCCTCTCTCTCTCTCTTTACTTTCTTCATGTCAGTCCTGGGCCTTGTACTCAGATCCTAGGTGCTGTCCCACAGCCTTTTATTCAAGGTTACCAGTCTATGTCTTGAGCCACACATCCACTTCTGGCATTTGTTTTTGGTAGTTAATTGAAGAAAAGAGTCTTACAGGCTTTCCTGCCTGGGCCAAAAGCCTCAATCCTCTGATCTCAGCCTCCTAAATAGCTACTATGACAGGCTTGAAGCACTGGCACCCACATCAATCCAAGGTTTCTACATGGGCTGTGGAACCAGTCCTGGAACTTTTCATTGTCTATGATCCCCCCAGAGCCTGGTGCACACTGTAATGGTTTGTTGGATACATAAATGAACATCTGTCTATGACAATACTACAGAAAATTCCCATCTGATTCAGGTAAGAATACTCTGTGGGGGATGGGAAATGAAGCTTTATGAAGCTCTCCCACAGTTCTCCTCCCTGTCTTACCCCCTCCTGGTGCCACCACACTTAACTGTTTTGGCTCTGAGGGTGTGAGCCACTATATACTTGCTACATTCCAGGGCCTCTGGGATGCCTATCTTCTCAAAGATCTCTGTCCAGCAGCTGACCAGCTCTGTGGCACTCAATTCCCCATGTACATGTGAATGAGGCTGCTGTCAGCTGAAGGCCTGGCTCAAGGGGCCTCCTGTCCTCCCCCTGGGGCCAGCCAGGATCATCCATCACATCTGGCCCCTAGGTTTCATGTTGCAGAGGAAGGATCCTTGAGGCAGCCTGGGTTCTCTAAATCTCCCAGAGTCCAGTACAGGTGCTGGGAATCATCTCTGCTCATAACTGGCAGGCTGGGGATGGAGAGGTCACAATCTCTGCTCCCCACAATGTCCTCAAGTGGGGTGGTCACCCTAGGTAGATTCAACAGCTGCCAGAGAAAGGCAGTTAAGGCACAACCTTCAAAGCAGGAGACAATCTGGCTTGGGAACTCTGCCTGTGCCACTTTGAACATCATTGTTTGCTGGCTGAAATCATCCATCTAATTTGATCCATAATCCCGGGCATTAGTGGAAATTGCCAGCTTATATTTAAAAATCCTGGAAAATGTGGTATTTAATTTGTCCCAATCAAACTTAAAGGGTTCCAAAGTCAGTGGTCCCCTTTTCCTTCCAGACAGTGTATAGCAGGTTACAGAAACTGGCATTCAGCGAGCCCTAGCTAACTGCCACCTCCTGATACCTAGCGGGCTCCAGTAGGGGGAATGGATTTGCCTACCACTGCCCAGCTGGAAACAGCCCAGGTGGGACACAGATTAGATTCTGCAGGACTTCAGGGAGGATTGACACTTGGCACTGGCCCACGAGGGTATCATCACCACCAGTGGGTGCCCGCAGCCCTGTGCCCGGATGCCCACAGAGACCGTTAATGCCCTAGATATGGTTCCACTCTCATCCACTGTCATGGTGAACCATCTGCCATGTCACATTGTCCGCCAGTCTCCAAAACCTCATAGCTACACAGCCCCTGCCCTATCCTTTCCCTCGTCTTGTTCCCTAATTATGTTGGGCAGACACATTCCAAACCCTTGAATTACCTCCAACTAAACACACAAGAGCAGAGTGTCTGGCTGGAAGAGTGTGGCTGTGATCTCATTCGCCTCACCAAACTTCTGTCTGGGGATATAAAAACAGGGGTCCACTCCAGTCCAGGGTTCACACCGTTCTTCTAGGGGAGGCCCACTCAGGACCAGCAGCTACTGTGGGCGACAGAATAGGGGGAAGAGAGAGGTGGAAAGGGGAAGAAAGTAATGTCTACTGAAATCTTTCATAAAGGAGCCATGAAACTGTGAAGGAGAAAACAAAAATTGTGACTGGGCTTGTACTTGGTATTGAAGAAAGAACAACAACAAATACAGACACGGAGAGAGAAATAAAATGCTTTTGTTGTTTTTAGACATGGTGACTTAAATATATTTTCATTGTTCTCATCTCTCTGCTCTCCCAACACAGACACAGACACAGACACAGACACACAGACACACAGACACAGACACACACACACACACACACACACACACACACACACATACACACACACCTCCAGAATGGTGACAGATGACTCTTCCATGCAGCACCTGCAATTTGCCAACTGATCACTCACCTGAGGACAGTCAGGCTGAACAAGAGAAAGATTCTCTCTCTCTCTTTCTCTCTCTCCCTCTCTCTCTCTCCCTCTCTCTCTCTCTCACACACACACACACACAAACACACACACACACATACACACAAACACATACACACAGACTCAGAGTAGTACCTCTCCTAAGTTTGTTGATTCCTCATCTGGAACAAAGTATTAGCTGGAGCACGTGGGTTCCCATTCTCCATTCCCTTGTCAGAACCAAGGGCTCCAACACAAGGAGAGTACCACTCTAATGACACACCACGACCCCGCCTCTCCCCTTCTCCAGGGCCAGACCCTTCCCCTTGGGAACAACCAGCCTTAACTCCCCATTCACTAAAACCCTAGGCCAGGACACTGTGTGAAGGAATCCCAAGACTGGTGACTCCTCAGAGCCAGTACTGAAACAAGCAGTGGGTCATGGGGTCCCAAGGCGGGTGTCTGACCCAGGGTGGGGGCACTGTTGAGGAAATGGATGGGGTCCTAAAGGCTACATACATGGACAGACTCCTACTTCCAGCCTAGATGCTTCTGCACAACTGGGCAGATTCTTGGTGAGGACTAGGAGACCAGATAGACAGGGAGCACCAGCAGACGTTGGCAGAGCTGGGAAATGTGATCACCCTGTGAGGTGATAAGCCTGTGAGGGATAGGCCGGGTATATGTGTGTCTGAGGGTGTGTGTTCCTCCCACATATTCACCTACTATCTGAACCCCAGTGCCCTCACCTCCCTAGTGGTCTTTTCTGGGACCCTCCTCAGATGAAAGGGTGACTGAGCACAGACTAGAAGGGCTCACACAGCAAGGGAGGCCTATCTTCTGCATCCAACACCCCCCATTCCCAGAAAAAAGGAAAAGACCCAATAAGGAAGGGGCACAGGTGCTGTTCCCCACCTCTGAATAAAGCCACCAGGTTCCCACCAGGGAGAGGATGAGTGTAGATGTGGGACTGTGTGGCTCCCACTGCTCCAGCCAGCGGCTCAGTGGTGAACCCTTCTCACCCATTCCTGCATCTCCATTTCTAGGGATACTGGCCACTAGGGATGGGGGTGAGTTCCCAGAGTCAACACCCACTCCCCCACCCCCCACTCCTGGGGCGCATTTGTGACAGAGTCAGGACTGGCCTGCCTGGTGCTGGGAGGCGTGGTTGGGACACAAGAGAGTCGGAGGGATTTGCGGGGGGGGGGGGGAGTGGGAGTGGTAGGGGGAGGTCTCAAGGTGCTGACCTGTGGGTGGCCATTCACTTGTGCTGCTGGGAGAATCTGTAGGCTATGGTTCTGTGTGCAGCGTGCAGTGATGGCAGTGGCATGGTGGATGCTTGGGCCCAGAGCAGAGGACCAGGGACCGGTACCAGGTCAGGGCCTTAAACCCACTGTGGGCACACCACCACTTGTGACTCCAAGAGGCGCCGCAGGTTTGAGCCAGCGGAGATGTAAAGCTGCAGGGAGTGCAGGAGATGGGGCAGGGGCAGGGGCTGGTGGATGACTGGGCTTAGGATGGCCCTGCTGCAGCTGAGCTCCCAGTGCAGGAGCCTAGGACTCAGGGCATACCTAGCCTCTGAGCCTCCCTGGGGTGGTGTGAGGGATGTGCCTTATGTGCTGGCTTTGTGTGCTCTGTGATCCTGGCCCAGACGCATGCTCCTAAAGCAGCAGAGGCATGGAGGCCGCCATCCCTCTTGCATGTGCCTGCTCTTCTCTCTGCTCTCTCTCTGCCCCCCTTCTCTCCTGGGCTGCCCCACCCCTGCTGCGCAAGTGCTCCAGCCCCTGTGTGGCCCTGACTGCAGCAGATATGTGCCCCCTCAGCCACGCCCTGTCCTCCCCTGGGTCACGCCTCCTCCCCTCTCAGGCACGTCCCCATCCCTGGCTTTGTGCTGTCCTGACTCTGCCCTAAGGCTACCAGGCCATGGAAGAAGCAGCCTCACCTCAGGTCAGGGCTTCCCCCCAACCCCAGCAGCTGCCCAGGTGCAGGGGATCGAATCTCCTCTCAGCCCAACCACTGGGGGACTCTTCTCCATCCACCCCACACACCAAGCAGTTGCACAGTATGCCTCCATGTGTGTGTGTGTGTGTGTGTGTGTGTGTGTGTGTGTGTGTGTGTATGTGTGTGTGTTTGTTGGAGATACATATAACTACCTCTCAAGGACTCAGAACAATTTTAAAAAATAGCACAAAGAACCCTGTGTAATGGACTCAGCACAATGAGCCTTTTGAAGGACTCAGCACATAGCAACCTTTGGGATACTCATGGTAATCTAATGACTAATAAGATAAGACATGCCATTTTGACATCACTAAACTTACATATCATAGTATTATGACATCATATGTAATATATCATATGATTTCATCACCAATGTGTCATCACAAAACCATTGTGAGCTTTCATTGCTATTTGACATCACTATCACATTATGACATCGCAAACCTATTAGGACCTCTTAGCACCTTTGAAAAAACACATGCCCTTTGTGACAACACAGTCCCTTTGTGGAACTATACACTCATTATGAACTGACAATTGATATCAGATATGCCAATTTAACATCATGAACCCTTTTTGACATCACCAGAGTGACATAACATTGTCATTATGACAGCATCAACTACTTTTGACATGACAAAACTACAATGACAATATAGCATTATGAGATCACATTGTCATTGTGATGTTATAAAAAAATTGTGAATGCCTGTTTTTAATATTTTTTTTGTCGCTCGTGGGACATGAACTCTGGGCTTGGGTGCTGTCCTTGCTCTTCAGCAGTAGGCGAGCGCTCTATCGCTTGAGCCGCAGAGCCACTTCCGGTTTTCTAATGGTTTTTATTGGGAACAAGATTCTCATAGACTTTCCAGCCTGAGCTGGCTTTGAACCGCGATCCTCAGATCTCAGCCTCTGGAGTAGCCAGGATTACAGGCGTGAGCCACCGGCGCCCAGCTTTTTCATTCTATTTCAAATTTGACATGTGTGTTAATATCAGAAACGTAATGTGACCTCATAACCATTGTAACATCATAAATCAGCAGTGACATCAAATTGTCATTGTGACACTATCAGCTCATTGTGACATAACCAAACGACAGTGGCATCATAGCATTATAAATCACAGTGACATTGTTACATCATAGACTTAACAGTGTGAAGTCCTATTCTGTGAATTCATTCTATTTCAGAAACCCATTTTGACCATATAACCACTGTGATATCACAATCCTTTGTGACATCACATTGCCATTGTGATATCATTAACCTGCTGTGCCATCACAAACCAGTCCTGTCCTTATTAGTTGTGTGACATACTGCCATTGCCATACATTAGGCCCTTTGTGAGCTCATAATCTGTTATCAATCTCATATTTCTGGTATGACATGTGATATCAGAAATCTCCTGTGACATCAAACTGCCAGATGTCATGATCATTGTATCACATTATGACCTCACAAGCCTGTTAGAATGGCATCACATTTGTAACAAAACATGCCTTTGGAGACATTACAGTCCCTTTTTGAACTCATATATTCACTGCCAATTAATGACAGTTGAGATCTCTCATGCCACTCTGACATCGTGAACCCATTGTGACATCACAAACTTACTTTGACCTCATCACGAGAATGGCATCAACAACTAATTGTTGTATCAAATCATTATTTTGACATGATATTTTGGTATTGCTGTTGTGGTATCACTCTCCCATTGTGTTTTTACAAACCTGTCATGGCCTCATCAGATCTTAGAAAATTCATGGCCTTGGATACTTCAAGCTCTTTCTTTGGACTCATGTACATATGACCTCTAAGGCAAGGAGAGAAACCATTGATTCACATTTAAAATAATAAACCAGGGAGGATTGGGGGGGGAGGGTGGAGGTAGGGAAGGGATGTGAAGGGTAAACAAAGGAGGAGGCTGCAATGCTTGATAAGAAATGTACGCATTATCCTGCCCATGTAATTGTAACCCCTCTGTACAGTATGTTCACAAAAAAAAATAAAATTAAATTAAAAAAAATAAAATAATAAACCATTTTTCAATAGAAAGGGGACTGTGATTACCTTATCCTGGACTGGATACCCAGTTTCAAGAGCAGCCTTGATCACCAAACCTCAGACCTCCAATGGCAGCCCCACCCTTTCTTAATTGTTCTGCAAACCACCAACCACTAAATTATGATCTCCAAAGTTGCAAACCTCAATGGGCAAGGCTTTTTTCTTTTCCATTCTTCCTTCCTTCTCTACAGACCTGTCATTCCTTCCTGGTCTTTCCCTTTTTCCCTTCCACCACTTCCTTCTTCTCTTCAGGCCTCTCCACTCTCCACAGGCCTGCCCTACTGTTCCTCAGTGACCACTTGCCAACCGTCTGCTCTCCCTCAGCTTGCTTTCTTCTCAGGTTTTTCCTTTCCTGCTGTCTTACCACTTTCTTTCATCCGGGTCGGGTATCTCCCATTTTTTATCTCCCCGTAGAATGCTCTGAAAATGAAACTTATATATAGGTTGTACCCCTCCTCCCTCCAAAGGATCTCAAGCCTAACAGTTTTCAACCATCACTCCCAAAACTGCCCAGTGCTCAATCACTTCTTGACAGCTCACCGTGTAAGGCTTGACACCTCCACCTTTGGCGGCATTCCCCACACTCTCTGGTGGGCCACACCAAGAATTTACAATGAATATCAGCTCCCACAGATAATTCTGGCCCCACTGATTATTATAGTATCCTCATAGTGAATTAGAAGAAATTGAAATTGTATATGTCATTGTTATATTACCAACTTGATGAGACATCATTAACTCTTTGTGACCTCATCACCTCAGAGACATCACAAACTCATTGTGTTATCACATTGCCATTGTACCAACATATCACATTTTGAAATCCCAAAACTATTATGACCGCAGAAGCTTTGAAAGAAAGCATGGCCTTTGTGACATGACAGGCCTTTTGTGTACTCATATCCTCATGTTGAGCTAATGACAATTGAGATCAGGCATGCCATTTTAACATCGCAAAACCTTTGTGACATCATCACCAGTGTAACATCACATTGTCATTATGATAACATCAGCCCATCATGACATCATAAAACAACAATGACATCAAATCACATGTAATTGTGATGTCACAGATACATTGGAATGCCTATTCTGTGATTTCATTCTACTTCAAATGTTGCATGTGGGTTGATATCAGAAATACATTGTGACCACATAAGCATTATAATATGACAATACCTTGATGACACCACATTGCCATTATGATATCACTAACCCACTGTGACATCACAAAACACTCTTATCCTCATAAATTTTTTGACATGCTGCCAGTGTGATCTCTTTGGCCTCTCTAAGTTCATAAATTGTTTAACTAATAATACTTCAGGCATGACATGTGATATCAAAAATCAACTGTGATATCATGACCACTGTAATATCACACTGCCAGATGTCATGACCACTGAGTCACATGAGGACATCAAAAACATGTTAAGACACATTACACTTGTGCCAACATGTGCCTTTGGATACATCATTATCCCTTGTGAACTTATATTTTCATTGTCAATTATTCATTGTCAATTAGAGATCTGGCATGAGATTGTGACATCACCATCCCATTGTGAAATCACAAACCTATGTGAACTCATCACCTGTATGGAATCACCATTTGTGACTTCAAAACAATACTATCTCATGTAATGGTTGCATCACATTGCCAATGGGATATCTCTGTCTCATTGTATTTTCACCAGCCTATTATGTCCTCATAATATTTTACAAAATTCATGACCTTTCTGACTTCTAGCTCCTTACGTGAACTCGTATCTTCAATGTGATCTAGTAGAATGAAATTGGACATGTAATGGTGATATTACACAATCATTGTGACATCACTATCCATGTGTGACCTTATCACCATTTGACATCACAAACCCATTGTGACATCATATTGCTACAGTGATATCATGATCACCTTGTGACATCCCAAACCTGTTGTGACCACTTAGCACCTTTGAAAAAGCACATGGTGTTTGTGATATCATGGTCCCTTTGGGTAACCATGTCGTCATTGTGAATAAAGACAGCTGACATCAGACATGCCAGTGTACCATTACAAACCCTTTGTGACATCATCTCCAGAATGCGCTCACATTGTTGTTATAACACCATCAGCCCATTGTTGCATCCCAAAATGACAATGACATCATGGCCTTATGACATCACATCAAGAACAATGTGATTAGCTATTCTGTGATTTCATTCTATCACAAGTGTGGGATATAGGTTGATTTCAGAAACCCATTGTGACCACATCATCATTGTGACATTACAATCACTTTGTGAACTCATATTGACATTGTGATATCATTAATGCAATGTAACAACACAAACCTGTCTTGTCCTCATACATTTTGTAACAAGTGACTACCTTCCAATGAGCTGGATGCCAAGAGCTAAATTCAGTCTCAACCATGAACCCTCAGACCTCCAAAGAGCAGTTCAACCATTTGTTAACTGGTCTGAAAACAACCAACTCCCAAAATAATGACCTCCAAAGCTCCACACTTCAAAGGACAAGGCTTTTTTCCTTTCTCTTCATTCTCCTTTTCTACAGATCTGTCCTACCTTTCAGGTCTTTTCATTTTTTCCTTCCACCATTCCATTCTTCTCTTCAGGCTGCTCTACTCTTGACAGGCCTGCCCTGCCTTGTCCAGGTGGCCAATTGCTGTCCTTCGCTTCCTGCTTTCTCTCAATTTCCTCTCCTCCAAGGTCTTTGCCCGCCAGCAGTCTCATCACTTCTTTCCATCCAGGCCTTTAACTTTTTTCTCTCCACTTCTCTTGCTCTGAAAATGCAGCTTATATATAGACTGTACCCTTCCCCAACTGCAATATGTTTCTTGCCTTCCAGTTTTCAATTATCACTTACCAAATGTCCATGCCCAATCACTTCTTGGCAGCTGACCATGTGGGGCTTGACATCCTATCTCCTTCAGCAGCATGTCCTGCCCCCTCCAGTGTCATGCACCCCCCCTCTCCATTTGTTCAGACTAGGAGGACATGATGAATGTCTGTTCCCGTGGATTATAGCGGCACTTCTGGTGTCCTCATGGTGAACTAGTAGCAATTGAAATTAGACAAATAATTGTGATATTACAAACTCATGACATATCTAACCCATTTTGACCTCATCACCACTGTGACATCACAAATCCATTGTGACTTCACATTGTTGGTTTTGATGCCAGGATCACATTGTGACATTCCAAATCTATTATAACATCTTATAACATTTGAAAAATACATATCTTTGTGATATCAGAGTCCCTTTGTGTATCCAAAGCCCCACTGTGAAATATTGACAATTGAGAATCAGACATGACAGTTTGTGATATTATCATAATTGTGACATCACATTATCATTTTTATACCATCTACTCATTGTGAAATCACAAAACTAAAATGATATGATAGAATTATAACTTCACATTGTCATGGTGACATCATAGACACATTATGAATGCCTTTTCTGTGGTTTCATTCTATTTCAAATGTGGCATGTAGGTTGATATCATAAGCAAATCAGGAACTCATAACCATTGTGACATCACAATCCCTTTGTATATCATGTTGCCATTGTGATATTACTAACCCGCTGTGATATCACAAACCTATCCTCTCGTCATAACTTTTGTGACATGCTGCAATTCTGATACCTTAGGCCTTTTTGTCCTCCATGTGTCAAATTCTGACATCACAAACCTTTTTGGATTTCAATATATGTGTGACAACACATATTTTTGGAGAAACCACAGTCCCTTTGTGAACTCATATACTCATTGTAAGTTAAGACAAACGAGAATCATCATGTCATTGTGACATGCCTAACACATCACCAATATTTTGTGACCTCACCACCAATGTGGAATCATCAATGAACTGTGACACCAAAACAGTATATTGACATGATGTAATGAGTTGGCATTGTCATGGTGATATCACTGTGCCATTCTATATTCACAAACCTAAAATGACCTCCTAACATTTTAAAAAATTCATGTCCATTAGTCCTTCCAGCTCATTCTGTGAACTTGTATGCACATTGTGAAATAGTAACAATTGAAAATAGACTTGTGTTTGAAATATTACAAAATCATGATGACATCAAAAGCCCATTGTAACCTCATCACAACTGTGTATCATAAAGCTATCATGACCCTTAAGTAACTTTGTAAACACACATGGTATATGTGACATCATAGTCCCTTTGTGTACCCATATCCTCATTGTGAACACATGACAATTGAATTAATATGTGCCATTGTAACATCACAAACCCTTTGTGACCCCATCACCAGTGTGACAACACATATTCATTATTACACAATTACCTCCTTGCAACATCAACAATTTAAAATGACCTCATAGGATTATAGTTATTGTCATTGTGATGTCATAAACATATTGTAAATGCCTATTCTCTTATTTCATTCTATTTCAAATGTGGCATGTGGGTTGATGTCAGAATAAATATATGGTATCACAATCACTTTGTGACATCACAGTGCCATGGTGATATCACTAACACACTGTGACATCAAAAACCTGCCCTCTCCTCATAAGTCTTGTGATGTGCAGCAATTGTGATGTCTTAGGCCAGTTATGAGCTCATAATTTGTTTTCAAACTTATAATATTTCAGTTATGATATATGATATCAGAAATCCA
Organism: Dipodomys spectabilis; assembly: GCF_019054845.1. Lineage (NCBI taxonomy): Eukaryota > Metazoa > Chordata > Mammalia > Rodentia > Heteromyidae > Dipodomys > Dipodomys spectabilis. The sequence goes on along the minus strand of NW_024871009.1, from coordinate 612,449 downwards.
CTGTGACATGACCATTGTGACCATTGTGACATCACACTGACAGACATCATAAACATTGTGTCACACTGTGACATCACAATCCTCTTAGGACTTCATAACATTTGTGAAAACACATGACTTTGGAGATAACACAGTCTGTTGTGAACTCATATTCTCTGTGATTTCATGACAAATGAGATCCATTATGCCATTTGGATATCACAAACCAATTGTGACATCATAGACCCCTTACCATATGGAATCACCAATTAATTGTGACATCAAAACCTTTTCTGATGGCACAATGTGACACGATGATCATGACATCTGTCAGTGTGATGTCACAATGGTCATGATGTCACAGTTGATTTCTGTTATCTCAAGTCGTACATGAAATATGAGGTTGAAAACAAATTATGAGGGCAAAAAGGTCTAAGACATCACAATGTCAGCAGGTCACAAAAGTTATGAGGGCAGGAGAAGTCTGTGATGTTACATTGTTAGTGATATCACAATGGTACTGTGATTTCACAAAGTGATTATGATGTCAAAATAGTTTGTAGGCACAAAAATGCATTTCTGATATCAACTCTCATGCCACATTTGAAATACAATGAAATCACAGAATAGGCATTCACAATGTGTCTATGACATCACAATGAGAATTGTTGTCATAATGTGATTCTGTCATTGAGTTTGATGATATCGTAATGAGCTGATGCTCTCATAATGAAAATGTGATATCACACTGTTAAGGATATCACAAACACTTTTTGATGTTATAATGACATGTCTGATCTCAACTGTCAGTTCACAACAAGGATATGGGTACACAAAGGGACTGTGATGTTGAAAAGGGCATGTGATTTTTCAAAGGAGCTGAGAGGTCATAATAGATTTGAGATGTCATAATGGAATTATGATGTCACAATGACAATGTTGTCACAAGGGGTTTGTTATGTCATGGTAGCAATGATGTCAAAATGGGTTTGTGATGTAATACCACAACCAAATTTCCAATTTCAATTGCTACTAGTTCACAAGGAGGATACTGTAAAAATCAGCAGGGCCCGATAATCTATAGGGTCCAATAATCAGCATGGGCCCATCTCCTGGTCAGCTGGAGAGGACAAAGAATGCCACCAGAGAAGGTTAGGCATCCTGTGGGAGGGACTGTTGAATTAATCACCACTTGTAGAGCTGTTAAGAAGTGATTGGGCTGTGGGAAGTTTGTGATGTGATAGTTGAAAACAGACAGTTAGAGTGGAAAATGGGTACAGACTTTATATAGGCTGCTTGTTCAGAGCAAAAGAAGGTGAGAGAAAAAGGAAAAAGTCCTGGAAGGAAGGAAGTGGTGTGATAGCATAAGGGGAAAGACGTGGGTGGAGAGGAAGTTGAGGGAGTGCAGAAGGTGAAGGATGGCCACTGAGGAGCCTTGCAAAGCAGTTCAGGTCTGTGCAGAGTCCTAAAAAGAAGAAGGAACTGGTAGAAGGGAAAAAGGAAAAAACCTCGAAAGAGGTATAGGTCTGTAGTGATCGAGAGACAAAGAGAAGGGAAAAGAGGCTTTCCCTTTGATGTTTGGAGCTTTGTATATCATAATTTGGGGGGTTGGTAGTTTGAAGAACATTTATCATATAAAACGTGTCTCGATGGATTTTCTTGAACTATAAAGGTCCTTGTTTTGGACCCATCTGGAAGCTATTTGTGGCTTCCTTGGGACGCCATCTGGAACCTACTTGAGAGATAATGTAGAGCTTCTGTGGGAAGCCATCTGGAACGTCATCAAGAGTACAGCTGCAACCTCCTTGACAAGCCATCTGAGACCTATGCTGGAGGTCATCTGGGGCCTTCTACAGGGGCCAGCTTGAACTATCTCCAGAGGTCATCTGGGGCTTCCTCAGGAGGCCACATGAGACCTCTTCAAAAGTAGTCGTTGGGGCTTTCTTAAGAGGCAATCTAGGACCACCTCCTGAGGTCATCTGGAGCTTCTTTGGGAGGTCATCTCAGGCTACCCTGATGAGAAATCTATGACCATCTTTGGGCATCATCTGTGACTTCCTTGAGAAGCTATATAGGACCTTCTCTGGATGTCATCTGTCGCTTTCTCAAGAGGGTTATCTGGAACTTCCTCTGGAGTTCATATGTGGCCTCCTTGAGTGGCCATTTGGGAGCTACTTGAAAGGTAATCTCAGCTTCATTATAAAGACATTTGGAAACTCCTTTGGAGGTCATCTGACACTTCCTTGGGAATCCATTTGGAGCCTCCATGAGAGGTCATCTAGGGCCTCCTAGGGAGGACATATGTGACATCCTCCAGAGGTCATCTGTGGCCTCCTCAAGAGGCAATCTGGGACGTTCTCTCTGTCATCTGGGACCTCCTGTAGAGGTCAACATTGAGAGGTATGGGACATGTGGGTTAAGTGTCTGTGGCTCTTGGTCTTTGTATGTATGCTGATAGTTCTATCTGTGTCCTGTATGCACCTGTTTACTCATTTTCTCAGTATAGGAGAACAAGGCCTTAAGTTATCATATCCAAAAAATATTCTCCCCCAGGTTTACAGAATCCCTCAGAGGAAGATGCACTGATGTACTCTCTTTCCTATTCTTTGTCATCAGCAACTCTAATAAGTCCTCCCATACCACAAGTGGTTACTTGTAGCAGCCTGAGGTGGTACAATGTGGTTTGTTACCCTTATTACCCTTGAGACAGGAACATGGAGGAGATGGTGGGCAGTACCCCTTTCTAATATATGTTCCCTTTACAAGTAGTGACCTGTATAACTGGAAACAGAAAAATCCATCCTTTTCAGAAAAAAGAAAACAGGGGCTCATTACCTCATTAGAGACTGCAATTTTCACACACAAGCACATCTGGGATGGCTGTCAGCAAATTTTACAGGTGTGTCTCAGCTGGTAGAAAAGGGAGTGCATACTGTTGGTGACTTGACGGTAGTCCTTGGACCAGAGAGTAGCCCCCCTATTGAACCAGACTATTTGGAGCTAGTCTTTCCCCAGACTTACCCAAGCTGAGACTAATAGCAGTCGAGGTATAGAGATGTTTAGCAATTATTTCCAGGTTTAGCTAGCAGGGATACGGCAGTGGCTACAAAGCCAAGTCTTCAATCTAAAGTGAGTGAGATGGTACTGTTCCCCAGTGAGAACCCTAATGCTTTTTCTGGAACTTCTCCCAGATGCTTATAGGACCTAAAGGCTATAGATCTTTAAGTCCTGGAGAATCAAAGAGTCCTAAATATGGCCTTTGCTGCCCAGTCAGCCACAGATATTAGAAGAAAGCTTGAAAAGTTAAGGTTTTGAGGTAAAGTGGTTGCCCAGTTAGTGTTTGAAAACAGAGACACCCTGAAAAACAAAAAACGAGTCTAAGAAGGGAGTTTGAGTTTTGGTAGGAGCACTAGAATAGGGATCAAGAAACCTTTGGCAAAGACAGTACAATTCATTTGCTAATGGCAGTTGGGAACCTCTAGTACTAGATCAGTGAGCTTAATGCAAGCAAAATGGACATTAGGAAAAGGAATGTCCAAGGAGGAGAAAGATAGAAAATGACAGGTTACGTAGTCACATTAACCACCTGGAAAATGTAAATGACAGGTTAAGTAATCACAGTAACCACATGGAAAATGTGTTCATAGCTCTGGAGAAACATGCAAAGGACCTCTGAATTCCATTAAGAAGTTATGGCTATAAAAAAGGAGCTGGGGGGCTGGGAGGGTGGCTCAGTGGTAGATTGCTTGCCTTGCATGCATGAGGCCCTGGGTTCAATTCCTCAGCACCACATAAGCAAAAAGAAAAAAGCCAGAAGTGGCACTGTGGCTCAAGTGGTAGAGCGTTAGCCTTGAGTTGAAGAGCTGAGGGACAGTGTCCAGGCCAGAGTTCAGGCCCCACGACCGGACCCAAAAGAAAAAGAAAAAGAAAAAGAAATAGGAGCTGGACCTGATATAAGAATATAATAGTTTGAAGTACATGTCGATTATAAACTTTGAAAAGTGTCACCAGAAATTCAAAGCAACAGAGAAAGAAGGAAAGAGTAGTTAGCAGAGAAGATGGGGAAGTGCTGTGTCATAGAAGATGAGGCCAAGAAAAGAGAACAGGAAAATATCAGGCTCAAGAAAGAGATTGTTTCTCTTCAGAAAGAGTTAAAGGACCACTTGATTTGATATAGAATACCATGGAAAGGGAAAGAGCATTAGGAAGAAAAACAAAAGAGCTAAACAAACCGTTGAAAGATCTGTCACAAAAATACACTGAAGTGGAAAACTAGAAAGAGAAACTACTAGAGTAAAAGCCCCAAAAGACGGCTGAGATCTTCACCATGAATGTAATGCAGAAGCATCGTGTCCCAGTGGAACAAGTGGGGGTGGGAAAAAATACCTCTCACTAGCACCTTTGTGAACTTAAGGGAGGAGCTGAAGAGCAAGCAAAGGTGTTGTGAGAAGGAGCAGCAGTTGGCCAGTCAAGGGAACTCTCCTGTGACCCTGCCAAAACACTTGCAGATTAAGGAGCACATTGAGAAGGATAGTGGGATCATGAAAGAAAGTTTGAGATAAAAGGAGGAGAATAAAATGGAAGAAGTCTCCTAGGTTCAGAGCACTATACAGGAGTTAAAGAAACTAGAGACCCTAAGATACAGGGAAACATCTGAGCTGATCAGGTAGCTTGGGAGACCACTCTAAAACCAGTTGGTTCTCTAGAACTACTAGTCATCAATATTAAAGGAAGAAGCAAAAACAGTGGTAATAAGTGTGCAAATGTTGACACTGAACTTGTGAAAAATGCATACAGGCTCAAGCTTTCTGTCAGTTTACATGTAGATATTTGCAACCTGGTAAATTGCCTGAGGACACTGCCTAAAACTGTTTTAAATACCAGTGGGGCCTCAGCCTGACAATACTTTATAATGTGGTAGGTAATTTCCAACAGGTAAATGCTGAAATGCTGGAACATATGGAAAGAATTCATATGTGAAGAACCTCAGATGGTGAATTTGGGAAAGTGGACTCCACAGAGGTAAAGCCTGGAAAGTATAGCTATTGGTATCTGTTAGTAATAGTAGACATTTTTTTCAGGCTGAGCTGAGGCATGTAATAATACCTTGATTTTGCTAAGCCTTAGCTGTGGGGTCCAAAGATGGCCCTGCATTCATGGTCCAAGTTCTCAATTATTAACTAATGCCCTAAGAATAAATTGGAAGTTACAATCCATTTATAAGCCTCAGAGTTCAAGCATTAGAAAGAATGAATATGACCTTAAAGGAAACGTTAACTAAATTAAATGCAGAGACTGGCCATGGGTTAGGTACGCCTCCTCCACATCACTCTGAAATAATTTAGTGTAGAACACTCCCTTGGGTTCCTAAAATTAGGAAGCCTATATTACAGGAAATGTCTAACTACAATCTACAGGCTTTACAACATATTCTTTTATGTACCTATCCTTTGGTAACCAAGGCCCACCGGCCAGATAAGAAAAACTCCACCTGAAATGGTGAGACCAAGAAGGTGATGGAACAGCAGGGAAACACCACAGCTCTCTCCAACCAAATACAGAGTTTGGATTTCAATGCTCTGTTTCTCCAAGTGACCCACCAAAAAAAGGCAATTACTCAGAGAGATAAAGGATGTGCAAAAATAAAAGGGAAAAACCTACACAGACAGTAAAGTGGGAAGACCCTTCTCCCACCCTTTGCTGGTGATGGGGCTCCACGTTGTGCAGCTTAAATTATGGGGTTTTGTGCCAAGCTGCTTAACTGTCCCGGTTCTGGACCTTCTGAGGACCACACACCCACAAGCATCCCAAGTCTCCCAGGAGACTCCCAAGAGCTGGGCCAAGCCAGAATATACAAACAGAAATCTCAGAAGGCAGAGCTAGAAACAAAGACTCCCCTCACCCTCCCTGGAAGAGCGCCTCTGCCTGGCTGATACAAGTTGCCCAGCCCAGTCAGGAGCAGTAGCAGCTGTCAACAGTGGCTAACTACCCTAGACTCTCAGGGTGGCACCTCTGTCCTGCTGTTGTAAATAGCCTAGCCTAACCTGGAACAGCAGCAGCAGCTGGCAGTGGTGGCAACCCACCCAAAATTGGGGCACAATGCCTCTTGGCACTTGCCCAGACCAGCCCAGGGCAGCAGCGGTGGCTGAGGTGGAGACAGCTCCAGTGAACAAGTCCAGACCCGTGGTGGTTTGTGCCTCTCCATACTGGCCTGCATAAGTGGCCCAGCCTAACCCGAGACAGCAGCAGTGGTTAACACCTGACTTTTGGTGGGGTGCCTGGCTTGCATAAGTGGCCCAGCTGATCCTGGGGCAGTGGCAGCAACTGGGGCAGTGGCAGCAGCTGTGGCGGCAGCAGTGGCATCAACAGCAGCAGCAAAAAACTCTGGACCCATAGTGGGGTGTGGCGCCTCTCCATACTGGCTTGCATAAGCAGCCCATGGTGGCAAAGGTGGTGAACAACCCCAGCCTTGAGGCAGGGTGTGGTACTGAGCAACCCCAGAAAAGCCTCATGACCTTTCTACCTGAAAGGTAGGTTTGAACCTGAATACACAGATCTGAGCCTCCTGAGTAGCTAGAATTACAGGTATTCACACCAGTAGGGTTTTCCTCTTGCAACCCCCCTAACTTTTTCTAAAATAGATCATTTCTTAGTTTATACATGGAATTTAAGCAAATACAAGAGGATCGACATATAATACTTGTATTCTGTCTGAGCATGGTGGAATCTAACTAGTTCTCAATAACAAGGCATATAGTTGAAAAAAACACATGGAAATTAAACAGCACTCTGTTGAATAATACATGGATCACAGAATAAATTAAAGAAGAAATTAAAAAGTTCCTACAATTCAGTGAAAATGAAGATATATCACAAAGAAACCAATGGGACACAGCGAAAGCAGTCCTGAGGGACAGATTTATTGCTCTCAGTGCACACATCAAGAAAACATAGAACAAGTAAAGGAGCTTATGATGCAACTAAAAATGCTAGAGAAACAAGAAAAAATTGAAACTAAAGTTGCTAGACAGAAAGAGAACCGAAACAAGAGCTGAAATTAATGAGACAGAGACTTATGAAAATTATAAATAAAATTAATTTTTAAAAGCTGTTTAAAAAAATGTCACTAAAACTGAGGGACCACTGGCAAGAGTAACTAACAAAATAAGAGAGGAGACCCAAATCAATAATATCAGAGATACCACAGGAAAAATTACAACAAACATCCAAGACATCAAAACAATCATAAATAAATAATTCCAGACTCTACTCCCAAAGGAAGGAAAACCTAGCAGAGATGGATGAATTTCTACAGAAATACAAATTGCTACCCTCCCTTTCTTTTTCAGCCATTCTTCTCTACCATGTATGGTGGGGGCAGCAGTTCAGAAAATAAACTTCTTTTCATGCCTGAATACCATGTGGTGTTTTCTTCATGGGCTACTTAATGAAACCTACCTGTGTAATATACCTTACAAATAGTGCCATGACTGGGATGAGGTTTTTGAGTTGAAAATGCTAGAATTTCCTAACCACCCCTTTTCTTCAAACCAAACTGCCTTGAGACACCATGTGAGAATTTTCATCAATACCATTGCTGGCCTTCACATCCACATCTGCACACCACTTCTCTACTCTGGTGAATGAAACTACTCTCCATGGCTCTCTGTTGCTCAGTCTCTGCTCAGATGTGGCACCGTTCCAGAGAGCTCCTACTGCCTTTAGCAGAAAGGATGGTCATCTCTGAAGCGATGAATGCCTGGTTTAGGGGGCTAAGCTATTTCTCTCTATAGGGGTCTGGGGCAAGCCGGGACACCGCTTCTTCCTGGTCAGCTCTCCGTCACTCACCAAACTGACTCTCTAACACATATAATGGGGTCCTGCGAGTCATGCCCGAGCCGTGAAACCCTGCTGACATGCCTCTTGTGCTCCCTGGATAGCCAGATGACTTAATATTTTTTGCTCTTCTCAGATTTAGACAATTTATGCCTCTGCAATGGTACATTGTCAAAAGTCTCTCTACTTTCAGGCTCTCTTTGCTCTCTGCTATTCATGTCCAATTTTCTATATCTCTATAACTTTTTGGATTGTGCCCTGAAGAATGCAACATGGGCTGGTTCCCGGGGACGCCTCTCAAAGGCTAGCCAAACTAGGCTTGATTCTTTTTTTTTTGTCAGTCGTGGGGTTTGAACTCTGGGCCTGGGCGATGTCCCTCAGCTCTTCAGCTCAAAGGGAGCGCTCTAGCACTTGAGCTACAGCACCACTTCCGGTTTTCTGGTGGTTTATTGGAGAAAGGAGTCTCACGGTCTCTCCTGCCCAGGCTGGCTTTGAACCGCGATCCTCAGATCTCAGCCTCCTGAGTAGCTAGTATTACAGGCGTAGCCACCAGCGCCCGGCTAGGCTTGATTTTTTGTTCAGGCTTTCTTTACTTTTTTTTCAGAAATTCGCCATCTTGAGTTCGCCATCTTGGCCACATGGTGGGTTAAGGTTTTGGCCCCATCAAACCCTTACACTTCCAAGAAACTTGCTATTCCTCAATCCATCTATTCTAATATGCATTGCTAACAAGTTGCTCTTTCCACAGACATTCGTATCTGAGGCCCAACCATCTGATATGCTTTGTTAGCAAAGATGTCTAAATATTGTTGTCAAAAATTTTGAGTTTTGCCTTTCTTGTTTTGTGTTGAGTAGTCTAGTACAGACTACGTGATTCTAACATATTAGGCATATCTGTGTTAAGACTCTCACATTTAACGAGTTTTGTCATTGCAGAATATTTCGTCAATTCTTGATAAGGACCAGGTAAGCTCTACTTATTATATTTGATCTCCTTGTTGCTTTCATTGTAAATAACAAAGAGCTTTTGTGGAAAAGATTGCAGTGCAAGCCAGCCTGGGCTGAAAAATCACTCAAACTCCATCTCCCAACTAACCTGCAAAGAGCCAGGCTGGAAGCATGGCTCAAGCCTCTTATCTCTAACCAGGAAACACTACAAGTGTTACCATCACTCAAAGTGGTAGAGTGCTAGCCATGAGCAGAAGTGCTCAGGGACAGTGCTCAGGCCTTGAGTTCAAGCCTCCTTGAATACCAACTGGGACTAACCATCCCAGCAATGAGCACCTAGACTCAGCCAGTCTGGGGAACAAAGGAACATGGAGAGGAGTAAGAGTAGATGATATTACATCAGCCACTTTGTGCCTGCCCTATCAAATTTAACCAGAGCCGGGAGGTCAATAGAAGTAAGAAGACTGGCCATCTAATGTCCATACCTGTCTACCATTCAACTGGACAAGAATTTATATTCGTGCCTTTGTTAATTGACTTCTTCTCTATATATAGTCACCAGGTGTCAGAAGAAGGTAGGGACATTTCTACCAACATTTTGAGCCCCAAGTCCTTCCTCTTGCCATTTATTTGCTCTCTAGTATTTTTTTCAGTACCTCAATGTGTCATGAGACTTCTCCAAACTTCATGATGAGACTTGCCTCCTCCAGACTTTTTTTTTGCATTATTCTTTTTTTTTTATTGTGAAAATACTGTACAGAGGGATTACAATTACATGGGCAAGATAGTGAGTACATTTCTTACCAAGCATTGTAGCCTCCTCCTCTGTTTACCCTTCCCATTCCTTCCCAGCTTCCCCCCGCTCCCTCGCACTGAATCCTCCCCACCCCCCCCCTCTAAAGTTTTAAAGTTCATTTTCAACATGACAACTTGTACTTCTCATTGTTGCAATGGGTCAAACTGTATCCTTATATAAACGACTTGTTTTTCCCCTTCCCCTCCACAAATTATACCGACATCAAATACAGTGAAAGCAGGGGTTATACTGTGGGGTAAGGACATACAAAGCAACAAAGTAATAATCTTATAAATGCTTTAGAAATAAATGCATGAAAGACAAAAAACATTTAAATACATATCTTAGGGTTCATTTTCCTAACATCACCTTATCTGACCTTTTCTGCTTGACTCCTATATATACTAGATATTGCAAATAAGGGAAACCATGGGACCTATGTTTCTTTGGGCTTGGCTTACTTCACTTAATATAATTTTTTCCAAGTCTTTCCATTTCCTCCCAAATGGGGCAAGGTCATTCTTTCTGATGGAGGCATAGAATTCCATTGTGTATATATACCAAATTTTCCTGATCAAATCATCTACTGAGGGGCATCTATAACAGACCCTGAATAGAAAAAACGCTCTTCAACGGAAAGAACACTGCTGGAGGAATATCAATACCAAATTTCAAAATCTATTATAAAGCCATAGTAATCAAAACAGCTTGGTACTGGCACAAGAACAGACCTCAGGACCAATGAAATAGAATTGAAACCTCAGAAATGAACCTACAGACCTATAGCCATCTAATCTTTGATAAGGGAGCTAAAAAAATAGAATGGAAGAAAGACAGCCTCTTCAGTAAATGGTGCTGGCAAAACTGGTTAACTACTTGTAGAAAAATAAAGCTAGATCTTTATATATCACCCTGCACCAAAATCAACTCCAAATGGATCAAAGACCTCGAAGTCAAAGCAGACACTCAGAAAATATTACAGGATGGAATAGGAGACACCCTAGGTCTCCTTGGCGCAGGACAAAATTTTCTTAATAGAGACCAGGAAACAACAAATCAAAGAAAGTTTGGACAAATGGGATTGCATGAAGTTGCAGAGCTTCTGCATGGCAAAGGACATAGCTAGCAAGATCAATAGAAAGCCCACAGAGGGGAGAAGATCTTCACTAGCCATACAACGGACAAGGGTCTCATATCTAAAATATACTTGGAACTCAAAAAATTAAATCCCCCAACAACAAATCCTCAAAGAAACAACTGCCCAATATATAAGTGGGCAAATGACTTAAAGGAAAACTTCTCTGAAGAAGAAAGAAGGATGGCCAATAGACACATAAAAGATGGCCAATAGACACATAAAAAAATGCAAATCAAAACAACATTGTGATACCACCTCACCCCAGTTAGAATGGCAAAAATCAAGAACTCTAATAACAACAGATGCTGGAGGGGATGTGGACAGAAGGGAACCTTACTTCATTGTTGGTGGGAGTGTAAACATGTCCTCCAGACTTTATCTAAGGACTCAATGCCCAAGTGACAGCTGTTGCCTTCTGCCTTCTCCCAGATGGGACCACATATCAGCCTTTTACCCTTACTGTCAATGCCGCTTGCAAACAGGAAGTAGCCAGAAAGAATCTTCACCCTTTTTCATAAATATCAAATGGCTGGAATGTAAGTTCTGAACAGCAACACCTCCCTCCCTGTTGGCTCAGTTTCCACGCAATATCTGTTACATAGGTAACTGGAAGACCTGGAAGCAATCACCTTCTCCTGCTAAGTAACATCCTAGGCTACCTCTGGTCACATGCCTCCTATCTGACCTTCGGAGTGTTCCAGACCCTGAGGTCACTTCCGGATCCAGTGTGGCCACAATTTCCAGCACCTGGCCACACCTCTTCCTGTCCCTGGCCTAGATAAGTCCTGGATCAGAGGTGGGTCAACCCACTCCTTTTCAGTCATGCCTCTCCACCATGCATGGTGTGGGCAGCCTTTTGGTAAATAAACTTCTTTTCCTGTCTGAAAAAGAAGAAATACAAATTGCCCAAAAAGAACCAAGAAGAAATAAATCAATTACAAATGTTAATAACCTACAATGAGATAGAAGAAGTAATAAGAAATCATATAACAAGAAAAGCCCAGGACCTGATGGATTCACTGCAGAATTCTATAAGGCGTTTAAAGAGAAGCTAATACCCATACTCCTCATGCTCTCCAGAGAAATAGAAACAGAGGAAGTAATCCCAAACTCATTCTATGAAGCCAATATCACATTCATCCCCAAACCAGGCAAAGACCCAACAAAAAATCTCTTCGATTAAGACAGATACAAAGGTCCTCAATAAGATTGCAGCCAACAGAATCCAGAAACATATAAAAAATCATACATTATGACCCAGTAGGCTTCATCCCAGAGATGCAAGGATGGTTTAACATATGTAAGTCAATAAATGTAATCTATCACATCAACAGATCCAAGGTCAAGAACCACATGATTATCTCCATTGATATGGAAAAGGATTTTGATAAAATTCAGCACTCATTCATGTTAAAAGCTCTGGAAAAAATAGGAATAGAAGGTAAATTTCATAAGACAATAAAAGCCTTACATGGCAGATCAAAAGCCAATATTATGCTTAATAGGGAAAACTACAACCAATTCCCCTAAAAACAGGAACAAGGCAAGGATGCCCAGTCTCTCCACTCCTCTTCAATATAGTTCTGGAATTTTTAGCCAGAGCAATAAGGCAAGAAAAATACATTGAAGGGATCCACATAGGAGAGGAAGAATATAAATTCACTCTTTTTGCAGATGGCATTATTTTATAAATTAATGATCCCTAAAGCTCCATCCCCAAACACTTAGAGCTTATAACCCAAATTGGCAAAG